>NC_084920.1:166132-261132 GCF_949316345.1 Pungitius pungitius | reverse complement strand
TCTGCTGTGGATTATCTGCCCTGAGATATGACTGGCAGGCTCCTACAAATCAGAAGACACTTGAGATCTGTTTTCCTTTTTAAACCAAACCGCAGAAGCCTAGAGGAACCAATCTCATTTCTACAGCAGGATTTCCTCGGAAATCACAAATACTTTGTAGTACACATTTTTTATTCATTCAATACTCATCCTAAATAAGGATTTAATTTTAAACTTTTTTTGTCTAACTTAAATTGGACAACACCTTTAAGACATATATTGTGGTCTTCATTATCTCCATCATCACTCTATTCACAGTAAGTGGATGTTGAGTTAAAGACGTCATTGTTTAGTTACTAAAGGGATTTATTCATGATTTATACATGTCGTATATATATATATATACATACACACATTTATACATAATATGTATATGTATATATATACACCCATGTATATACCTATATATGTAAGGATATGTGAGGCCCTTGCTGATAAATATTTGAATCCCAAATTGAAAGACTAAATACCATTAAAAGTGTCACTGTGATGGACAGAATGGGAGAGAGAGACAGACCGGCCTAGAAATAAGAGGGATGGACAGGTCGAGACAGATGGGAGACAGACAGAAAGGCGGGCGAGCGAGGCACTGAGAGAGAGATGGAGAGAAAATACCAGCAGCAGTCAGGAATCAGCTTCATGCCCTAATTAGGAAGTTTTCCCAGAGTGCTTTTTGTTCATTCAGCGGAGGATAGTAGTGGTGCACTGTGGGAGAGGGGGGTGTTGGGGGGGGGGGGGTGATGTCACTGCTGTCACGTGAGAAACCTCACAACTCCAATTTTGGTGATTTGGGGGATCAGAAGATCTTTTGTGTTCTTCTGCAGGAGTTTTGTGCTTTTGGCGTTTTTCTTTCACACTGATGAGTCTGTTGTACTCTTATCTTTACTGGTACAGCAACATGAGCAGTAGAAGCAGTAGTACTAGTACAAGTACAAGCTTGGAATTCAAAGTGATACTTGAGGAAAGGTACACAAATATTAACATCAAAGTATACTTAGGTACCAAAAGTTAAAGTTAAAGTACTCATTCTACAGAACAGCTTATATAAATATATATAAATATTTGTTAATGGATGGAACCCTGGCTTACCCATGTTCCATGTCAAAGTGTCCCTGAGCAATACTCCTAACCCTGAATTGCTTCCTGGGCTAAAATCTAAACTCTGTGTGTTAAAAATGCAACACGAGTTGCTTTTGATAAAAGCATCAGCTAAATCACGTTGTATTCAACACTGAACAAATTTATTGTGACACTTGTTCCAAGTTAAACACTTCGTTGAGTGTTGATTTAACGGTGACAAGATTGGGACAAAATAAACACCAGCTTATGGGGCGTTTCCACCGAGCGGTACGGTACGGGTCGGGTCGGTACCCTTTTATTTGTGTCTCCACTGAGAAAAGTACTCAGTGAGAAAAGTACCAAAAATCCGCACCGTACCGTACCACTTTTTGGGTACCCTTCCATTGGGGTACCTGGCACAGTTGTTTGGTACTAAAGGGTGGAGCTAGACTCACTGCAGAGCGATGATTGGTTGAAAGAGTGTCGTCATTTGCGCGTGCCGCAAGAGGAAAGACAACACACGAAGCCCCATTTTTAAACTACAACACCGTCGCAACAATGTCGCCGCGCAGCATTACTTTAACAGCCACATATCGAAACGCAAGAACAGGATCGGCTGTGTGTCTCCATTGTTGTTTACGGTTAACTTTCAGTTTTCGCTCGATCGAATGACGTCAATCTACTTTCCGTCCAATACCGCGCCTATCAAGTGACGTTACCACTACTTTCTGGAATACACCACGCCTATCAAGTAAGGGTACTGTTGGCGGTGGAAACGCTCGCCAAATCATGGTTAACAGACCCGACCCGTACCGTACCGTACTGCTCGGTGGAAACGCGCCATTAGAGTTCTAATTGAATCTCACAGAGTCAATTTAACGCTCTGAAATTTGCTGTGTAGTTACTGTAAATTTAGAATATGGAAATACTCAAGTAAAGTAAAAGTACTGGAACATTGTACTTTAGCCAGTAGACCTCCAAAAGAACGACATGTCATGTCCCTATGTCCATGCTTCTACTAACTAGTATCCAGCAACCACTAACAAATAACTAGTATCCACCAACCACTAACAAATAACCAGTATCCAACAACCACTAACAAATAACCAGTATCCAGCAACCACTAACAAATAACTAGTATCCACCAACCACTAACAAATAACTAGTATCCACCAACCACTAACAAATAACCAGTATCCAACAACCACTAACAAATAACCAGTATCCAACAACCACTAACAAATAACTAGTATCCACCAACCACTAACAAATAACCAGTATCCAACAACCACTAACAAATAACCAGTATCCAGCAACCACTAACAAATAACTAGTATCCACCAACCACTAACAAATAACTAGTATCCAGCAACCACTAACAAATAACCAGTATCCAGCAACCACTAACAAATAACTAGTATCCATCAACCACTAACAAATAACCAGTATCCAACAACCACTAACAAATAACCAGTATCCAGCAACCACTAACAAATAACTAGTATCCACCAACCACTAACAAATAACTAGTATCCAGCAACCACTAACAAATAACCAGTATCCAGCAACAAGTAACAAATAACTAGTATCCAGCAACCACTAACAAATAACCAGTATCCAGCAACAAGTAACAAATAACCAGTATCCAGCAACCACTAACAAATAACCAGTATCCAGCAACAAGTAACAAATAACTAGTATCCAGCAACCAGTAACAAATTACAAGTAACCAGCAATCAATAGCTAATAGCCAGTAACATAAAACCAGGAACCAGTAGTATAATAATAATAATGATCTTAATAATAATAGTAGTCAGTAACCAGCAGTAAGCACTAGCCTCTAACCATGGACCAGTAGCCTCTAACAAATTACCTCTAAGAAGTAGTCAATAACCAGTAGCCTATAACCAGTAATCTCTAACCAGGGACAAATAGCCTCGAACCAGTAGTCTTTAACCAGTGGACATTAGCATCCAACCAGTGACCTGCAGCCCCTGACCTGTAGCCTCTAACCATTTAACCCTCTCTACCCAGTCAGACTCAGCCATGTGTGATGATGAGGAGAGCACCGCTCTGGTCTGCGATAATGGTTCTGGTCTCTGTAAGGCCGGCTTCGCTGGAGACGACGCCCCCAGAGCCGTCTTCCCCTCCATCGTGGGCCGGCCCCGCCACCAGGTGACCTACGCCCGCCAAGGCAAATGCTAGCACTGGAGAGTGGACAATGATTGGTTCATCTGGGCGGCCTGTGGACAGGCCACGCCCCCTAACTCCAAGGAAGACATTGAAATAGCCATGTCTCTCTGTATTCCTGTTTCTCCCCTCGTCTGGTCTTCCCTGCCATGTAATGTCTCCCCCTCTCTGTGGCCACCCTGCTCTTCTCTCAGGGAGTGATGGTGGGTATGGGACAGAAGGACAGCTACGTAGGAGACGAGGCTCAGAGTAAGAGAGGCATCCTGACTCTGAAATATCCCATCGAACACGGAATCATCACCAACTGGGACGACATGGAGAAGGTCTCTACAATGCACATACGAATACAAAAATCACTGATGCGCATGTATTGTTGATGCCGATCAATACCTCTGACCATGTGATCGGCTCTCATCAGATCTGGCATCACTCGTTCTACAACGAGTTGCGAGTGGCTCCAGAGGAACATCCCACTCTCCTGACTGAAGCTCCTCTGAACCCCAAAGCCAACCGGGAGAAGATGACCCAGGTACTACTGATACTACTAATACTACACAAACATATACTACATAACAACACCCCCCCCCTCCTGACTGAAACTGAGAATGAGAAAGCAGCAATTGTAACAATATTAATACCAATAATGCTAATAATACCAATAATAATTCCACTAATAAAAACAACAGTATAAATCTCGTAAATAACCATGTTAATACTACTGTTACATACGTATATATCAGTAATGACAACGTGTTTTTTCAGATCATGTTCGAGACCTTTAATGTCCCGGCCATGTACGTGGCCATCCAGGCCGTCCTGTCTCTGTATGCCTCCGGACGCACCACAGGTCGGACCACACTCTTCTTCTTGATGAACGCATCAGTGTGACATCACATGTAGAATCATAACCTGTCTGTCCCTACCTGAATGTCTCTCTCCCTCTTCTCTCTCTGCCCGTCTGTCTGTCCAGGCATCGTGCTGGACTCTGGGGACGGGGTGACCCACAACGTTCCAATCTACGAGGGTTACGCCCTCCCTCACGCCATCATGCGTTTGGACCTGGCGGGTCGCGACCTCACCGACTACCTCATGAAGATCCTGACGGAGCGCGGCTACAGCTTCGTCACCACGGGTACGTCACTGGCTGGTCGGCGTCGTCATGGTAGGGCGGCGTGCGTCTGACCGGCTGTCTGGTGTCTTTGCAGCGGAGAGGGAGATTGTCCGGGACATCAAGGAGAAGCTGTGCTACGTGGCTCTGGACTTTGAGAACGAGATGGGAACGGCGGCCACCTCGTCGTCTCTGGAGAAGAGCTACGAGCTGCCTGATGGACAAGTCATCACCATCGGCAACGAGAGGTTCCGCTGCCCCGAGACGCTGTTCCAGCCTTCCTTCATTGGTCTGTCTATCTGTCCACCTCTCTGTCTGTCCACTTGTCTCACCACCTGTCTCACCACCTGTCTCACCTCCTGTCTCATCACCCCTTGCTCTTGCAGGCATGGAGTCGGCAGGTATCCATGAGACGACCTACAACAGCATCATGAAGTGTGACATCGACATTCGTAAAGACCTTTACGCCAACAATGTTCTCTCCGGAGGAACCACCATGTACCCCGGCATCGCCGACCGCATGCAGAAGGAGATCACGGCCCTGGCCCCCAGCACCATGAAGATCAAGGTGAGACACGCAGACCTCTCAGATACAGCGGGCCGGTCCAGAGGGTCTAAAGCTTGTTCCCGTCCTGCAGATCATTGCCCCGCCGGAGAGGAAGTACTCGGTATGGATCGGCGGCTCCATCCTGGCCTCCCTCTCCACTTTCCAGCAGATGTGGATCAGCAAGCAGGAGTACGACGAGGCCGGACCGTCCATTGTCCACCGCAAGTGCTTCTAGAGAGGTCCACCAACCACACCCCCATCCCCCATCATCTTATCCTAACCCAGGTCCGAGATCAGATCCCTCAAACAACCAGACAGGGATAAAACCTGCAGGTGGACGGCTATTTTTCATAATTAGGAAGATGCAAACCATTTTTTTTATTCTGACTGCTCGCTAAAGGGAAGTCATCTTTTCAGAGCCTCCATCCAAGAAAACCTGCAGTTTCAGCTCAAACATCCTCCTTCTGTGCTCACCATAAAACTGTGAATGTGCTGCTTGACCTCACTTTGCTCCAGCCGTGGTCCCGCCCCCTTCCATGTTTGTTGTCAAAAAGTGTGTATTTTTCATGAATTACGCCTCAATGTCTTCCATCGCTATACAGCACATTCACGGTGTAATGATGATGTCACAGCTATAGGTGAACAGGAGGCGTGGATCCTGAACATGGTGTTGTCTGTAAAGAAGTAAAGTGTGTGATGTGAGATCAACAAAATGCAAGTGACAGACGATTGCCCCTTGAAGAAAATAAAGAGCTCTCATTTTACTTTCAGATTGGTTCTTTTTATTTAGTGTTCTTCTGACACTTCAACTACTATGACAACTTCCCCAAAGATGTCCCCTCTCTCTATCCTTCAACACTATTTTCATCTCTATACTTTAACTGCTTTCATCAGAAAGGAGGTCGAAAAAGAGACAAAAAGTCAGTCAAATGAAAATAATCACAGTTTCTACAAATCATATATATGGTCTGAAAACTCAGCAGCAAGCAATGTTTTATTACCCCAAACAATTCAGTTTATAAAAACAGAAAACAAACACACACATACACAGTTTCCTCATCATGGCGCCTCTTGTCTGTCACCTGAGGTCCAGCAGGCTGATCTTTGAGTCCTTCAAAACCACATGTCTACACACCTGAGAGGACAAAAGAGAGACATCATTTAAATCCTTAATGTTGGGACAGTCCAACATATAGAGGGACATTCGTGGACTAAAATGAGAGTCAGGCGATCAAAGACAAAAATTAGTTTGGGGCGTTACAGACTAGAATGTCAATGAGCATGGGGCGTTCACGGACAAAAATAAGCGCGGAATTTGAGCATGAGGGCGTTTAAAGACTAAAATGAGCATGGGGCGTTTGAATACTAAAATGAGAATCGGGAGTTCATGGACTACAATGAGCGTGGGACTTTCAAAGACTAAAATGAGCATGGGGCGTTTAAAGACTAAAATGAGCATGGGGCGTTTGAATACTAAAATGAGAATCGGGAGTTCATGGACTACAATGAGCGTGGGACTTTCAAAGACTAAAATGAGCATGGGGCGTTTAAAGACTAAAATGAGCGTGGGACTTTCAAAGACTAAAATGAGCATGGGGCGTTTACAGTTTTTCTCCATTGGTTTGGCTCATTTTTTGAAACAGAAATGACATTCTCAAAACAACATGGACAAACCTCCAAACGACTTAGCAATTTCTCAATACAGAATTTAATTTCTCATTCATTTGGTTAAATTGTAAATGTCTAAGTACATGTCTCAATGTCTCAGTACATCTTTGCAAATGATTAAGTACATGTAGCCTACGTTTAGCACAATTTCCAAGTGAATAGATCTTGTTGATCTAAACTGATTGTTGATTCTTAGTCTAATTGTTTTTCGCTCCAAAACGTCTCAGCGTATTTTCATTGTATAAGTCATCACATGCACAATAGTCTGTTCAATTGTCAAAATTACTCAAGAACATTATACCATGAATAACATTTGATAAATTCACAGTATTACAACAATTGACAGTCAGGTGAAACTGGAACTTTATTTTATCTATTCTTTGACCGGCTTTATTTACAGCACTGTAGTATGCATATAATTTACATTGGTTTTTGTTTCTGTGTTTATTTTACAGTATATTATGCTGCTTTTTACTTTGATGTATGGAAGTTATTTTATGTTTGTGAATGATAATTGCAATTACAATTTCCGGTAGTATGAGTGCAATGTGTGATGTCAAACCTTGGAGGCTAATCTTACCCTAAAATCCTATTTTATTCTGTTAGCTAGACAAAAAAAACAGTACAGTAACCATTGTCAATGAAGGACTGGGCTAAGACTGGTGGACATGAGGGATTTCAATGGTCCTCTGCCATAGTGACAAAACAACTAAACATTTTGACCTGCAGTGTTTAAACAATGACAAAAGGACTTTTCATTTTGGGGGCACTGACTGTTTGTATGAGAAAAGGAATTCGTTGTGACTGATGAGTTGTCTGTTTTGGGAGAGATATGACCTTTTGCAGGTGTGCCATAGTGTTTTGCTAAACCATCTAGGTTATTTTGGCAAATGTATTTAAAGCTTTGAGAATGTCGTTTTTTCGAGAGATAGATGAGCCACAGCAATCGAGAAGGAAGTTTTCATTTTGGAGGCACTGACTATCTTTATGAGAAAATGATTTGGTTTTGAAGCTTGAGTTAACTGTTTTGGGTGAGATATGACCTTTTGAAGGTGATCTATGTAGTTGTGCTGAACCATATAGGCTATTTTACCAAATGCATTAAGAGCTTTGAGAATGTAATTTCTGTTTCAAGAATTGAGCCAAACCAATAGAGAAAAACTGTAAAGACTAAAATGAGTATGGGGCGTTTAAAGACTAAAATTAGTATGGGGCGTTTAAAGACTAAAATGAGCATGGGGCGTTCATGACTACAATGAGCGTGGGACTTTCAAAGACTAAAATGAGCATGGGGCGTTCATGGACTAAAATGAGCATGGGACATTCATGGACTAAAGGAGCGTGGGATTTTCAAAGACTAAGATGAGCATGGGCCATTCAAAAACTAAAATGAGCGTGGGACTTTCAAAGACTAAAATGAGCACGGGGCATTCATGGACTACAATGAGCGTTAAGGGATCTTATTGGTCAGATTCTGGGGGGAGTTGTGTCTCGTCCAATCACAGAAGAGGCTTCTCACACTGAAGAGGGGATGCTCCTTGGAGTGAGGATGGAAACCTTTCAGTCTGCAGACAGAAACCTCTGACATTCCAGAACCGGTTAACCTGAACACACCAGCACTACAAAAGGGGAGGGGGGGGGGTCAAAGGTTAGAGGTCCCTCTAATAAAGCAGAGTTCTCCTAGTGATTAAAATAGCTATAGTAAATATGAACCCACTTCAGGAATAAACTCAGATCAAAGAATGAATTTGATCTGATTTTAAGTGTGTGTGTGTGTGTGTGTGCGTGTGTGTGTGTGTTGTACCTACTCGTTGTGTTTAGGAGCACACACGATGGCGATGGCCTCAGGAAGCATCAGCTGATAAGAGCAGTGAGTGTGAAGGTCAACGCTGGAGAGGAAAGCGGTCTGAGTGGGATGAGTCTGAAAGGTTCAGATGTCAAAGGTCACGTAACAACACACACACATGGTGGGGAGAGGGCGCCAAATTTCCTCTGAGGACAGTGACCACGACTACAGCACAGAGTGGGCCGTCTGTGTGATGCTATGTCTGTCTCCCCCTCCTCTCCCCTCATCTGTAGCCATGGTGATCATGCAAATGAAGCTTGAAAACGGACGAAGGTCATTTTTCTGTGTGACTACTGGTTTATACAACGTTATGGGGACCCCCCCACACACATGCACACTATGTTATATGGTAAGAATAAATAAATAAAATGTATGTTATGCTCACTGATTTGTTATGAGTTAACTGACCCTTTATGGTTAAAGAAATGCCACACACGGGTCCCTTTGATAAGTTGTCAGGCTTCCGATGTTGGTTATTCAGTTGTCATGGAGATGGAGTCCAACTGCATCTCCATGACAACTGAGAAGAAGTCTGCTAATTGAGACTGTTTAGTCAGCTGCTTTGTCTGAAGACCGGGGGGGACGACAGAGCAGCTCTTTAGCCGTCTCTAGCGTGTGTTTGATGCGTCCTTAGCGTGTGTTTGATGTGTCCATAGCGTGTGTCTGATGTGTCCTTAGCGTGTGTTTGATGCGTTCTTAGCATGTGTTTGATGCGTCCTTAGCGCGTATTTGATGCGTCCTTAGTGTGTGTTTGATGCGTCCTTAGCGTGTGTTTGATGCATCCTTAGCGTGTGTTTGATGCGTCCTTAGCGTGTGTTTGATGTGTCCTTAGTGTGTGTTTAATGTGTCCTTAGCGTGTGTTTGATGCGTTCTTAGCATGTGTTTGATGCGTCCTTAGCGCGTATTTGCTGCGTCCTTAGTGTGTGTTTGATGCATCCTTAGCGTGTGTTTGATGCGTCCTTAGCGTGTGTTTGATGTTTCCTTAGTGTGTGTTTGATGCATCCTTAGCGTGTGTTTGATGCGTCCTTAGCGTGTGTTTGATGTGTCCTTAGTGTGTGTTTAATGTGTCCTTAGCGTGTGTCTGATGTGTCCTTAGCCTGTGTTTGATGCGTCCTTAGCGCGTATTTGATGCGTCCTTAGCGTGTGTTTGATGCATCCTTAGCGTGTGTTTGATGCGTCCTTAGCGTGTGTTTGATGTGTCCTTAGTGTGTGTTTAATGTGTCCTTAGCGTGTGTCTGATGTGTCCTTAGCCTGTGTTTGATGCGTCCTTAGTGTGTGTTTAATGTGTCCTTAGCGTGTGTTTGATGCGTCCTTGGCGAGTGTTTTATGTGTCCTTAGCGTGTGTTTGATGTGTCTTTAGCGTGTGTTTGATGCATCCTTAGCGTGTGTCTGATGCGTCCTTAGCGTGTGTTTGATGCGTCCTTAGCGTGTGTTTGATGCGTCCTTGGCGAGTGTTTTATGTGTCCTTAGCGTGTGTTTGATGTGTCTTTAGCGTGTGTTTGATGCATCCTTAGCGTGTGTCTGATGCGTCCTTAGCGTGTGTTTGATGCGTCCTTAGCGTGTGTTTGATGCGTCCTTAGCGTGTGTTTGATGTGTCCTTAGCGTGTGTTTAATGTGTCCTTAGCGTGTGTTTGATGCGTTCTTAGCATGTGTTTGATGCGTCCTTAGCGCGTATTTGATGCGTCCTTAGTGTGTGTTTGATGCGTCCTTAGCGTGTGTTTGATGCATCCTTAGCGTGTGTTTGATGCGTCCTTAGCGTGTGTTTGATGTGTCCTTAGTGTGTGTTTAATGTGTCCTTAGCGTGTGTCTGATGCGTCCTTAGCGTGTGTTTGATGCGTCCTTAGCGTGTGTTTGATGCGTCCTTGGCGAGTGTTTTATGTGTCCTTAGCGTGTGTTTGATGTGTCTTTAGCGTGTGTTTGATGCATCCTTAGCGTGTGTCTGATGCGTCCTTAGCGTGTGTTTGATGCGTCCTTAGCGTGTGTTTGATGCGTCCATAGCGTGTTTTTGATGCGTCCTTAGCGTGTTTTTGATGTGTCCTTAGCGTGTGTTTGATGTGTCCTTAGCGTGTGTTTGATGCGTCCTTGGCGAGTGTTTTATGTGTCCTTAGCGTGTGTTTGATGTGTCTTTAGCGTGTGTTTGATGCATCCTT
This sequence comes from Pungitius pungitius, assembly GCF_949316345.1. Classification (NCBI taxonomy): domain Eukaryota; kingdom Metazoa; phylum Chordata; class Actinopteri; order Perciformes; family Gasterosteidae; genus Pungitius; species Pungitius pungitius. The sequence continues at coordinate 250,525 of NC_084920.1, read as the reverse complement.
AGCGTGTGTCTGATGCGTCCTTAGCGTGTGTTTGATGCGTCCTTAGCGTGTGTTTGATGTGTCCTTAGTGTGTGTTTAATGTGTCCTTAGCGTGTGTTTGATGCGTTCTTAGCATGTGTTTGATGCGTCCTTAGCGCGTATTTGATGCGTCCTTAGTGTGTGTTTGATGCGTCCTTAGCGTGTGTTTGATGCATCCTTAGCGTGTGTTTGATGCGTCCTTAGCGTGTGTTTGATGTGTCCTTAGTGTGTGTTTAATGTGTCCTTAGCGTGTGTCTGATGTGTCCTTAGCCTGTGTTTGATGCGTCCTTAGTGTGTGTTTAATGTGTCCTTAGCGTGTGTTTGATGCGTCCTTAGTGTGTGTTTGATGCGTCCTTAGCGTGTGTTTGATGCGTCCTTGGCGAGTGTTTTATGTGTCCTTAGCGTGTGTTTGATGTGTCTTTAGCGTGTGTTTGATGCATCCTTAGCGTGTGTCTGATGCGTCCTTAGCGTGTGTCTGATGCGTCCTTAGCGTGTGTTTGATGCGTCCTTAGCGTGTGTTTGATGCGTCCTTGGCGAGTGTTTTATGTGTCCTTAGCGTGTGTTTGATGTGTCTTTAGCGTGTGTTTGATGCATCCTTAGCGTGTGTCTGATGCGTCCTTAGCGTGTGTTTGATGCGTCCTTAGCGTGTGTTTGATGCGTCCATAGCGTGTTTTTGATGCGTCCTTAGCGTGTTTTTGATGTGTCCTTAGCGTGTGTTTGATGTGTCCTTAGCGTGTGTTTGATGCATCCTTTGCGTGTGTTTAATGCGTCTTTAGCGTCTATTTGATGTGTCCTTAGCGTGTGTTTGATCTGTCATTAGCGTGTGTTTGATGTGTCTTTAGCGTGTGTTTTGATGCATCCTTAGCGTGTGTTTGTTGCGTCCTTAGCGTGTGTTTGATGTGTCCTTAGCGTGTGTTTGATGCATCCTTTGCGTGTGTTTAATGCGTCTTTACTGTGTGTTTGATGTGTCCTTAGCATGTGTTTGATGTGTCTTTAGCGTGTTAGTGGCTACACTCCCGAATTATTTGTTTGAAAAAGCACAAAACACAACTTTTTTATTTACGTGTGTTAACCATGTGTTTAGCGTGTGTTTAGCGTGTGTCGTAAGGAGTCGTACATGTATCCAGCCCAGGGTCAGCAGGCTCTGTTGGTCCTGGAAACTGAACAGTTCCTCCACGTTCTCCATGTCGCAGAAATCCGGACCAGCCGACTGTTTGGGCACAACGACGTGAGTCAACACAAACTCGTTGTGGGTCTGAGGGAGAGACAGGTGGGACGCTCGGTGAGACGCTCATGTGAGACGGATTACCTGTAAAGAACACAAAGCGCCTCACCAGTCGTCCACACAGGACTCCACAGGTTTCTATCCCTCTGGTCGTGTTGGACTCGGCCAGCAGCAGAAAACGATACGTCAGGCTGCTGGGAATCACCACCCGCCTCAGGCCCTCCACCGTCTGAGCTGCACACACACACACACAGTTCTTGTGTGTCTCCATGACTGCGTCTATGACACGCACACAGGGATTGGCTACTCACTGTGAACGCTGGCCAACGTGGCAGCTGGTTGGCTGATGGACCCTGGCAGTCTTGTCTGGTGGAGGTCCGCCCCCTGAGATTGTTCGCGGTCTCCGATTGGCTGCCGGGAAAGACAGTAGCCGCCCATCACTTCAGGCCCTTTGATATCCATCTGAAGGAGACAAGTACGTCAGAAATACTACGAGTACCATTGATACGCGGCGTTAGTACAACAGGGTTGTGTAATCCGTTACCTTAGGCTCCTCCTCCTCAGCTTTCCTATTGGCCACTTCCTGACGACTCAGCTGGTCCTCAAAGTAGCGGAACTGCTCAGATTCGATCTGCATGCGCCGCAGGGCAGCGACACGCTGCCGCTCCTCCTCCAATAGCAGGCGGCGCCTCCTGTCCTCGCTCAATAAGGAGAGGCACTGCATCTTCTGACTGCATACGTCCACCTCTGCCGACGCCTGGCGCTGAGGACACAGGAAGTCACGTGACCCAATGCTCGCAGACTTTAAGTGTCTCTGAGATAGAAATAAACGCTTCAAACAAACATTCAACCGGATATGGGTTCAAGTACTATGCGATCTGATTGGACAACACCCCTACCTGGGCTCTGAGGTACTCCGTGTGTTCCCTGCTGTATTTCTCCTGAAGGCGTTTCTTCAACTCGTCTTTACGAGGAAACGCCACCTCTTGAAGTTTCTAATGAGCAAAAAGAACTGGACTAGGTGCAAAGGTCTGTGGACTAGATGGAACAGTCTGTGGACTAGATGGAGAGGTCTGTGGACTCGATGGAACAGTCTGTGGACTAGATGGAGAGGTCTGTGGACTCGATGGAACAGTCTGTGGACTCGATGGAACAGTCTGTGGACTAGATGGAGAGGTCTGTGGACTCGATGGAACAGTCTGGACTAGATGGAACAGTCTGTGGACTCGATGGAGAGTTCTGTGGACTAGATGGAGAGGATTGGGGTCTAGACTAGACTGGGTCCAGGGACTATTAATAATCAATTCTATTAGTATTCTGACCTTCATGATGAGCTGCTTCTCTGGGAGGCTGCAGTGCTGGTAGTCTCTGTGAGCAGGAAGCTTCTCTACGAACAGACTAAAATAATTCAGATTAAATAAAATAAATATATGAAAAAGAAGAAATGAATCCTAAATGAAGTAACGGATAGTTTTACGTGATGAACTTGGTGTAGAGCACATAGGCGTTCTCCAAGCTACCCTCCTCCAGGTAGACCTCCGCCATGCGCTCCATCTCCACCCCGGAGCGGAAGTAGCGCCTCGGGGCGACGTCCTCCTGCACCTCCACGCGGCATCCCATCTTCGCCAGCGCTCGCACCCGCTCCGCCGCCGCGAGCGACACGTCGGTGTAGTCCGGCTCCGCCGCCAGCTTCTTCTGCAAAAAGATTCTCCACCGGGTCACCATCGAGCACCGGACCGCGTTGCTTAGCAACAATAAGCAACAATAAGGACAATGGGCTGAGACAATAAAGCATGGAAAGACTATTTGGAAAATATTTACAGTATATGTGTAATCAAATGAAGAATTCTTCATTCAAATAACAGTGTTTATATATTCTAGGAAGTCTCAATTGCCGGCGCCCTCTACAGGCTGCACGTTGAACAATACGAATACTTTAAGGAAAATAAGTAACCAATACAGGGCTACTTAACATAAGGAACTTCTCATCAAACATCACGCAGAGGGCTCTCACAAAAACTACTGATATAAACGTTATCATCATCCGCTCTTCAGAGAGGCTGATCGGCTCCAGGACCCTGAAGCAGCTAGAAACCCTGGAAAAGACCTGTTGGTGCCGCTTCCATCGGACAGGAGGCTGAGGGCCATCAGGACGATACTCAACTGTATCTGTCAATCAAGCCAGATGAGACCAACCAGCTCGTTAGACTTCTAGAATGTCTTGGAGACATCAAAACCTGGATGACCTGCAAATTTATAAATTAAACTCAGACAAGACAGAAGTTGTCTTGATAGGCCCAGACTGTCACATGGTACAGTTTCTCTGGATGGAACTGCTCTGGTCTCCAGCAGCACCATCAAGAACCAGGATATGTCCTTCAACTCTCATATTAAGAAGACTTCAAGGACTGCCTTTTTTGATCTGATGGAGGTTCTACCTGACGGTGATTCTACCTGATGGAGGTTCTATCTGATGGTGGTTCTACCTGATGGTGGTTCTACCTGATGGGGGTTCTATCGGATGAAGGTTCTATCTTGTGGTGATTCTACCTGATGGAGGTTTTACCTGATGGTGGTTCTACCTGATGGAGGTTTTACCTGATGGTGGTTCTATCTGATGGAGGTTTTACCTGATGGAGGTTCTACCTGATGGTGGTTCTACCTGATGGTGGTTCTATGTGATGGAGGTTCTACCTGATGGGGGTTTTACCTGATGGTGGTTCTACCTGATGGTGGTTCTATCTTGTGGTGGTTCTATCTGATGAAGGTTCTATCTTGTGGTGGTTCTACCTTATGGTGGTTCTACCTGATGAAGGTTTTACCTGATGGTGGTTCTATCTGATGGAGGTTTTACCGGATGGAGTTTCTACCTGATGGAGGTTTAACCTGATGGTGGTTCTACCTGATGGTGGTTTTACCTGAAGGGAGGTATCACCTCAGAGTACTACATCAGAAAACATAGAATTATAAAAGGATTACCAAGAAAGGAAGACCAGGACGTAAAGACCTCCCGTCTTTACGTCCTGGTCTTCCGTTCTTGGTAATCCTTTCATAATTCTATGTTGACGTAGTACCAGTAGTAGTACCAGTAGTAGTACCATTAGTAGTACTAGCAGTAGTACTAGCAGTAGAAACAGTAAAAGGAACACTCACTAGCGTATTGAAGCAGAAGCCTTGTTCCATGGTGTGTGTGTGTGTGTGTCACAGGCTTTGATTGACCCGCTGCCGGCTCGTCCATCTGACGACTCCCATGATGCTTCACTGCAGGGAGATAAACAAAGATGACTTCAACTTGCAGCTTGAGCCTTGAAAGGAGGTTTGGGTCAAATGTTCCACTTCCTGCGAGGAACATTTAGCCCGGCGGGTAAAGCTAACTGTCCCACGCCTGTCCTTCGGTTCGGTCCATGGTTACCACGACAACCTGTTAGCAGCTAGTCTTCCACTTTAAAGAGGAGATGAAGAAGAAGGGGCAAAGACAAGAAGACTGCTCTGATTTGTCATCAACGCCATTGGCTGCTCGCCATCTGGAGGACATCGCCGTGGTAACGGAGACCGGTGTCTGACTAATGAGTCCAAGCCAGGGATTCTTTACAGGTGTTCACACAGACCGGCTGTGCCCAGGTGTGCTTGGTCCTAGTGCCCCTCACATTCAGCCCCTTCTTCTTCCCTCCACTGAACAGATGTTTTAGCAAAGTATGAAAGTATTAGTTCATGGTTCATTGCTTTTATGGCATTACAGCATCAGAGTACTTACTCCAGCTGTTGTTGTATTAAATATTGATCCTGTTAATGTCTAGGACACCGAGCAATAGAAAGGTTTTAATGTTGAATCTGTGACAAATTAAACTTTAAAATATGACATTGAGGTAAAGACCAATAGAGAGCAGTTTTGATCAGCAGTCCCTGAGCAGGAAGTGGTTGAACTCGCTCCCGCTGTCACTCAAGCATCCTGCTGGGCCACATTCAGCTGCTGACCTTTGACCTCGTTTCTTCTTCGTCCATAACCACCATTCAAAGATTTGAAGATGATGTCATTAACATCTAAAAACACCATCAACACCTATAAGTACCAAACCATTATTTTCAATCCATTCAAATGTTCTTAATGACAGCTGAAAATGTACCAACATTATTTATAAAGGGTTTCCTGTTTACAGAAGATTTTGTTTACAGTAAAATACAAATACAAAACAGCAACAAAATATTTTTATTTTACTTTAACACAGGATGTAATTTTCAAAATAAGGAACTGAGATCAATGGGCCAATAATTGATCTCCGTACAATGTAAAATAAGCTTATCGATCATCGACCTGTCTGTTTGCTCACGTGATCTATTCAGGGTATTGATGCTATTGATATGGAAACCAACGATGAAGAGCACGAAGAAGAGAGGAAGCTCCGGCAGGATTTACCGGTCAGTTGTCGCTGTCACGTGTCACACCGGCTCCGTTCTCACCGGTAGGCAGACCCGGTTTGGGTACCAAAGGACCCGGTTCGGGAGGAAGCTGCAGGTAAAACGTCTGAAAGTTCCGGTAGCTGCTTCAAACAGCGACTGACTCTGCGCATGCGCACTACTGTCACCAAAGATCGAAATAAGAAGGAGTGATATCTCACTCTGATGCGTGAGGGCGGGTCGAGACCAGAACGTAAATAGTGTTTCCTTACTTTTGGGCTTTTCACAATAAAAAGATAAATGTATTAATAAATGAATACTAAAAACCACATACATATATATTATATACATGATGTATTTGTATTGTTTGATTACCGTAGAGCAGTGTTTATCAACCTTCTTCTAGTGATGTGCCCCCCAGTGGGTGCAATAAACAATTACAGCTATTATTCTGACCAGCGCATGCTGGTGTGGGGGAGACTGGGTTTTTAGGATAAATAAATTCAATTATTTAGTGTATAAACAATTGGTTTCACTTAAATTTGTTGAATATTCATAAAATAACTATTTCTAAAAGGATTTTTGAAATGATGCCCCTTAGGGAACCACTGCCGTAGAGGCTCACTCACAGACACTTTACACTTTACACATAAAGAAACCCATAAACTAGAGCACAAGTGTTCTCTAGGTCACTTCCTCATAGTTCCTTACATGTCAAACCTGTTTGGAACATGCCTCTTTTGGGTTTTGCTGCAGGCGTCAGTGAGCTGTGACCAACTTCTGGCTCAGCGGGTTTCTTCTTGTTTGAGATCAAGCGGGCGGAAGTTTAAACATCCTGAATGTGACTAAATAAAAGTCAATGATTTTATTGCCATAATTAGACTAAAGAGGGAGAGCTGTTTAATTCCTGCTCTCGTCGTCACTCAGCTTTACTCTGAAATGTTCCTGAGGAAGTCGTCCAGGTGTCTTCCTGCTGGCGGTCATGGGACTCGTCTACTCACAGGTAAAACACTCTCTACCTTTGCTTTCTTTCATCTTTAATCCTGGAATTCAAGTATTTTCATGTTGTGTTTTCCTCCTTTTTCAATCGCGGTGTGTGTCGAAGTTTAGCTTCAGTTGAGACAGTTTACCTGCTGACGCACACACACACACACACACACACACACACACACACACACACACACCGTAAAAGTATTCCTACTATGGTGTAAAATACTGTCCGATATTATATTATTAAATACATCAGCATTAAAATGACTTCAAGTGCCCAAAGTACTCTTTCTGCTGAGCGTAATTTTGGTTCATATTGTTCATATAATCTATTATGACATCATTGTGTGTTGGTTTATTACTTTGAATTTGAGGATCAATAACAGCGATGAGACACTCCATGATGTTGATGTCATCGTTACAGATCTATCGATCGTCTAATCAGCTGATGTTTCACTGAAGAATGTGGTTCAGTAACATCTTCCTCCTCCTCCTCCTCCTCCTCAGCCGGCCTGTCAGTCGGCCTATGACGGAGACGTCCATCGCCTCTTTCGTCTCCTCAGAGAAGATGCCAACCAGCTTAACGTTCAGGACCGGCTCAACGGGGACACACCCCTCATCTCGGCCTGTCGCCGTGGTAACCTCAGGGTGGTCCGGTACCTGCTGGACAGCGGGGCGGACGTTCACCTGCGCAATGAGGTGCGTAGTGCTGATGATGTCGTCATGACAGTGTCTCCAGCAGCCCATAATGTAAAGTGTCTTTGTGTCTCAGAAACAGAGGACGTGTCTTCACTACTTGTCCAAGAGAAGCTTCTCTCTGCTGGATTACCTCCTGATCTCCATTCTGATGCCCATCCTGCTGCTGGGATACTTCCTCATGGTATGCATAACCTTATGGATACTGTGTATATTTAAATATATATGTATAAACATATATGTTACCATATTTAGGATTATATCGTCTTAAAATGTAAGGGCTCTTTGGTTAGCTTCTGGAGATGCTAAGCTAACAGATAACACACAGATATATCTATACGGATATAATATTATACATCTATTTATAAACGTATATATACAGTATATCTCTCTCTGATATATCTATAGATATATATATATAGTAAACAGTTACTTCAAGCTAACAAGCCGTTAGCGTAGCTGCTTTGCTAACATGAGTTGATCACAGGTGTGATGATGTCGTCCTGTCGGCTCATTAGTGAATCCATGTCAGTTACAGAAAGAGAGGCACAGCGTCTCCCTGATGGAGGCGATTCTGAGCAGCAACGTCGACGTCAACGCTGCAGACGATGTGAGTGAAAACGCACTTCAGTGGACACCTGAGGGTCTACCATAAAGGACCATGAGGTCTCATTGGGACTAAAGGGACAAAGACCACACAGTGTTGAGGTGAGGTCCTCTGTCCTCAGGGAGACAAAGACCACACAGTGTTGAGGTGAGGTCCTCTGTCCTCAGGGAGACAAAGACCACACAGTGTTGAGGTGAGGTCCTCTGTCCTCATGGAGACAGCAGAGCTTTACTTAGATGCAATGAGATGCTCTTTTTGTCTTTGTCCCAATCGGTTGCACATGTTTGGACAGTCTTTCAAACCAAAGACACACCTCGCCTCAAAAGACAATGGATGACACTTTCTTGTTCTTCTGAGGTTGAACCCTTATTGTGTCGCTTTGGATTAAAGGGTGTAAAGTAAAGTCATGTTTTCATACAGAAGGAGTGGTTTTACCTGAAGGGAGGTATCACAGAAGGAGCTGTGGTCTTGATTTGGGTGTAAATGGTCATTTACATTTCAAGTAAATTGTAGCAAACCATAGAAAACTTTAATCAAAACTGAATTTTCCAACAAAATAAATAGTGGCTGATGAAATTTCTGAGTGGGTTGGAACTTAAAAACCACTGGCGACAAATGTTCAAGCCCTGATTGTCACTGTGTTTTGGATGTATTGTGGAATTTTGATTGTATCGATAATGTTTTACAAATGTGTATATATTTACATATCATTTTAAATGTGTAACGTATGTTGTGTTTTGTGGTGTATTTCATATATTCTGTGCAGAAAGGAAACACTGCTCTTCACTACGTGTGTCAGAGGAAGAGTCACCGTCTGGTTCCTCTGCTGCTGAAGAGAAACGCAGACACAAACATCTCAAACAACGTAGGTCCTCAAACTCACATCAGCTTCGTCTCTGATGACACGTTTTACCTCCTGCTCCTTTTTCAGGAAGGGGAAACACCGCTGGACATCGCCACCAGATTAAAGTTCAAGAACATCGTCCAAATGCTGAAGAAGAAACAGTGACAGACGGGGGACAGACAGGAAGACAGATGGGAGGACAAAGCAGTTCAGAGAGACAGACAATATATATGTGCAGAAAGATGTGTTTCAAAACTTATTCAAACTTATATTGTAGCCTCCGTTATATTTGATAAAAATAAATAAATGATTCATGAAGAGAAACTGCCTTTAAGATAAAGGGGCAAACGCTTTTATTTTGAAGGCCTTAACTTTCGGAACAGAACAGAGTTGTTTAAATTTCCTTGCAGTGTTTATTAAACTACAATGTTAGCCTAGCTTAGCACGACGACTGGAATGTGTCATGTCTGTAAGATGAAACAAATATTTTATAAAAGATGTAAAACATTCAGAAGATGAATAAAGAGGAGCAGAACCAATCTGGACTTCACATGTTTGTAGATGTAATGTAGATCATCTATTTAAAATGTAACTGTTTTTCATTTCTAAATAAAGTGGTGAGTTATGAGGTCATTAGACAGTTGAATCAACATCTGGTTTATATTTAGCACAAATAAAAGACCTGTTCTGAAAGCTCCAGCATGGTGATCTGATAGCAGCAGTGATGCCTCCAGTGCATCATACACAGCTACAGCTACCAGTGATCTTCTACTTGCATCGGACCAAGGACTCGTCTGTTCTTATCTTGCTGGACCTCAGTACCATTGATCATTGTGTCCTGCTGTAGTTGGACATTGGGTTGGTATTAAAGGAACCACACTCAGCTGGTTTAAATCCTATTTATCAGATCCATCCCAGTTTGTGCTTCTGAACGGTGAATCCTTGAAGACCATCAATGTTGGTCATGGAGTTCCACAAGGTTCTGTGCTTGGACCGATTCTATTTACCCTGTACATGCTTCCTTTGGGCGACGTTAGCAGAAAACACCACATAAACTTCCATTGTTATGCAGACGATGCTCAACTGTATCTATCGATCAAGCCAGAAGACACCAACCAGCTTGTTAGACTTCAGGACTGTCTTGGAGACTGCTTTTGTCTGTGTCTCTCTCGACCAGCAGCTTTCTAAATTAAACTCCGACAGGACAGAAGTTACCATCATAGTTATAGAGCGCCTTCGAAGTCAGATGTCACGTGATACAGTTTCTCTGGGATCCAGTACCAAAAGTCTTGGAGTTCTCTTCGACCAGGATGTGTCCTTCAACTCTCAAAAGGCTTTAAGGACTCCCTTTTTTCATCTACTCAATGTATCAAAAATCCAAAGGGAAAGCGCAATGGGATCATATCACTCCTGCATTAACTTCTCTGCACTGGCTCCCTGTTAAATCAAGAATAGAATTTAAGGTACTTCTCCTCACCTACAAGGCACCTGCTGGTGAGGCACCGTCTTCTCTTAAAGAGCTTGTTACACCGTGTTGTCCTACAAGGCGCTCCGTAGATTCTGGCTACTTGTGGTTCCTAGAGTTTATAAAAGTAGGACTGGAACCAGAACCTTCAGTCATCAAGCTCCTCTTTTGTGGAACCAGCTTCCACTAATTCAGCAGTTTGTGTTTTCTCACCTCACAGGTTTCCATGGATCAAAGAAATAAGTGAATTGAATTGATTGACATGTATTGTGGTTAACACCAAGCTATTTCTTTTAATGTGATCAATATATGCTGATGCTAAAGTTAGCATCTCTTAGACACACGGCTAATGTAGCAGATTAACTGAATCCTGAGTCCTTTAGAGTCAAGTCAAGAAAACCCTGAAGTAGAAAGTTCTGGTTTAAAAGGGGGAGATCATTTAAAAAACAACAACAACAGGAAGTGTTGAAATCATATGTAGTGATGTCATCAGTGGGTATGATGATCCACACTATTCAAGCGTAACACACACAGTCTACTGGTATTTCTGCAGCAGTTTCAGGATGGAGGGAAACATCTGTGATGGAGCATCAAGACCCCAAATGAAATCCAGATGATCCCAGTGTTCAATGTTCTGATGGAAGACCAGGTTAGACACCTAAAAGACAGACAGAGAGAGAAAGACATGCAGAGAGAGACAGACAGGTCCTTTGATCACTATTGATGAACAAATCACTTGACCCTCTTCATTCTGACCTGAGGAACCTTGACTCACCTGAGTGAGAAGGAGCGCTATGTCTTTGGGGTCCGCCAGCGTATCGTGTCCCCCTGAGAACAGAGCGGTGGGAACCTTCATGTCCTGGACGCGGTACTCAGGTGGAGTGGACTGAGGACAGGACAGACTGTCAGTAAACAGAGACGTGAGGATCCGTCTCGGTAAGATGAGAGTCTCACCTGGTTGTAGTGTTTCATGTTTCCTGAAGCTCCAAAGTCAAAGGCACTCAGTCTGCCTCCATGAACTGCCTGAGAACATGAGGCAGATGTTTAGAGTCCATAAAACGCACAACACCATCGACACACAGACAGGTATGTGTGTATTACCTGGGCCCAGTGGACCATGTTCTGGACTGAGGTCCCAGCAGGACAGTGTTCAGTGTAGACCGGAATGCGAGTCTGGAAATAAACACCAGTCTCACTGAAGATCTCTAAGATCCTTCGGATCAATAAACCAATAATCTGACGTCACGTGTTTAATACAAACCATGTTGAGGTTTTTCTCGTCAAAGCCACAGAGGACGAAGAAAAGGTTCCCGCACAACTCACTGAGCAGCCGCTTTGCACACACGTGTTCTGCAAACCACTTGATCATGTGACTCTGAGGCAGGAAGTCCTGCCTCCCAAACAGGTCCTAATAGAGATGTGAAGAAAATCCATCAATCAATTAACCAACGAATATCAAGTGAAAATAAATCACTTTTTAGCTAATCATGTGATCACAGCTCGTTAGCAGGTCATGTGATAGCAGCTCGTTAGCAGGTCATGTGATAGCAGCTCGTTAGCAGGTCATGTGATAGCAGCTCGTTAGCAGGTCATGTGATAGCAGCTCGTTAGCAGGTCATGTGATAGGAGCTCGTTAGCAGGTCATGTGATAGCAGCTCGTTAGCAGGTCATGTGATAGCAGCTCGTTAGCAGGTCATGTGATAGCAGCTCGTTAGCAGGTCATGTGATAGGAGCTCGTTAGCAGGTCATGTGATAGCAGCTCGTGAGCAGCTTACCCAGATGAGGAAGTCAGGTAGCACGGAGAGCTTGGTCATGGCGCTGCTAGTGAAACTGACGGTTGCCACGGGAGCCAAACCGACAAACAACTTGATCTTAGAGGCCAGCTCTGGCAGCGAGGAGAACGCTATGAATGCTGGGAAAAATAGAGGTGTTATTACACTTAAATTACAAACTAGAAAGTGACTCTCTGGGCTTCACACTGTGCAGCTTAAGACCCACCACAAACTGAGGCCTCTCTTCTCTCTCCTTATACTTCATACTTTTACCTTTTGTTGTGCAGTTGTGTTTCGCCCCCGTGGCGCCCCAGTTTGGGATCCACCGCTTTGAAAAATCATATTCATATAATATAATCATAGATGTGTGTTACCTATAGTGGTCCCCTGAGAGTGGCCGATGTAGGAGATCTGGTTCTGACCCGTCTCCTTCAGGATGTGGTTCACTACAGCTGGTAGATCCAACAGGGCCATCTCGTCGTAGCTAAGCACACAATATACATGTATGATACATATTAAATACAAACACAGAGAAGGCTGACAGGGCTTGTACCTGAACCTCCAGAACTCCTCCTGGTTTGGTCTGAGGGTGCGGTGCTTCCTGGACCAGGTGTTTCCTCGGCTGTTCCCGATCCAGACGTCGTAGCCGGCGTCGGCGAGCACGAAGCCCAGACTGGAGTCTGGCAGGTTGGTGATCCAGTTGCTGCCTGCGGCCAGGAGTCCATGCTGCAGGAGGACGGCCGGCTTCTGGCCTGTGGGGCCTGTCACACCGTTAGAACCTCTAGGAGCCGTCACAGCAGAGATCGGACCTCTCAGGACCTCACCTGCTGCACGCGGGCGTCCGCCGGGGATCCGGTTGACGGTCAGGATGTAGCCGTCCTCTGTTGGAACCTGGTGTTCCTCTGCAGGGTAACCCCACCAACGCACAATCTCTGTCTGCCAAACGCGGTAACCGGGTTACAACAAGCGGTTCTACAGGAGGGCCATGAGCTACAGGTACACATAGATTAGATCATGCTGAAGGACGTTTAGTCTTTATCACGAGGTCATCGTTATCTGAACTTATTCGTCTAAAGCCGTCAGATAAAAGCGCAACATGAGGCGGAGAATAAAGCACCAACGAAGAAGACCAGGGCTCAGAGCCCATGATGCGTTCACTGTCTTTGTACGTTTGTGTACTCACAATGTTCATGTGCACTTCAGGGTCCAGCCTCTGGTGCAGTTTGTCAAAGCGTCGCTGGAGGCTCGGTCCGGACAGGACGAGCCCGGAGAGACTCAACACACACAGCGCTAGACAAAGCATGGCCTGTGAGACACACACACACACACATACCCACACACACACACACACACACACACACACACACCCCCACACACACACACACACACACACACACACAACTGAGACTCCAGCTTCAGTCACATGAGTGACCGATAAAAGGGAAGTGACATCATCATCACATGATGAACTTTGTCACACAGAACTCTTTTAGGAAAAGTGACCTTTGAGTTTTACATGACACGTTAATGACCTCCTGTGACCTCCTGTGACCTTCTCTGCTCCTCACAGATTCACTTAAATCATTTTCATCATCAGTCGACGATATTTGGCTCGTCTGGGATCTTGAATGTTCAAATATTTAAACTTTAGCTTATTATCATCTTTGGTCTGGTGGTCTGATGCTGAATTATATTTAATATGTGTTTATTTTATCAAATAACTTCACAAAAAGTCACAAAACGTTTGTCTGCTGGAGTTTGAGCAGCAGTTTGTTTGAGGTCAAAGGTCACGTCACCTGTTCTCACGTAACGTTAATGAAGATCAAGTGATCATCACTTTATAGCTACTCCAAAAAACACGTCCTCTTCTTTGAAGGAAAAAACCACCACTAACAGTTTTATTTTCAATAGATTAGTGACGTTAAGCCTCCGTTTACGTGAACATTTGATCACATTACTGACGGATTGATGACGGATCGATCACTCACCAGTCTGCAGCTCTGAAGATCTTTAAACTTTATGATCAGCAGACGATTCTTTTATGAGGAAGAAGGGGCGTTGACGTCAGAGGGAGTACATCACTGTGATTCGTCGAAATGAGGACTACGTCATTATAAACTTGATGTTTTCCGATCAATCAAGTTCTTTGATCGACAAAAACTTTCAGTACGAAACAACAGAGACCGGAAACAGAACGGAAATGACCAGAATAAAACAAGTCGACACAACTTCAGAATAAAAGCATCTGTTCCAGCGTTACAGGTGGAACGCACGAGCTTCTACGACCATCTGCTGCGTCTCCATCCACCGGGAGGCTGAAGAAGGGAGACGCGCTCGGTGGGAAGTCGCCCGTCTCCCTGTTAGCTTCAGCTCGGTGTTCACCGGGATACTTTTTGTTGGTCCATCGCGGTTCCGCTGTTATATCACGCAGGGGGCGTGTCTCACTTCCGCTGCTCTGACCCGGACCAGCGGCTCCGGACCCGTTGCGACCCGGTTGAAGGTCTCGTCAGTTGTAAAACATGTCCCGGGTTCTGATCGTCGGTGCGGGGCTGACAGGAAGCCTCTGCGCATGTCTGCTGAGGAGAGAGATGCAGAACAAAGTTCACATCCAAGTGTGGGACAAAGCGAGGGGCTGCGGTGAGTCCCACGGACCGGAGGGTCGAATAACGTCCCGGTAACGGCTGCAGCGCGGGACCGGAGACGGTTCTGGATCAGCAGGATCCGTTTTAAGGATCAACATATTTCACCCTAACATCAGATAATAAAGAGTTGTTACCTTCAGCTCCTGTCGGTCTTTAACCTTTATGTCTTAGATGTGTTTAAATTATTCATTTTTAATATAATAAGTTGCTTTAGTTTTTTTATTTACATTTTATATTCATTCAAATTCACTGATTACATTTTTTACAACAAATAAATGAAGATTAAAATTCCAAAAAAGTAACCAGGAGACGCACTGTCTCTCTGTCTCTCAGGGGGCAGGATGTCCACCTCTCGTCCTCCTGACGCCTCGTCTCACTCCGCTGATCTTGGAGCCCAGTTCATCACGTCCACGCCGTCTTATGCTCAGTCGCACCAAAGGTACCGATCGGATCAGATGTTTGATGAGTGATTATTGATCATTGAGTGGACCTTCATACCTTCAAACGTCCAGGTTCTACTCAGAGCTGCTGTCTGCAGGCGTCCTGCAGCCTCTGGACTCTTTGGTTGAAGGACTCAAGCACAGAGACGGGGACGAGAACTACGTGACGCCCCAGGGCATGAGCAGCGTGGTGAAGCACTTCCTGTCCCAGTCAGGTAGACACAATGTGTGTGTCTGTCTCTCTGACTGTCTTTCTGTCTCTCTGACTGTGTGTCTGTCTCTCTGACTGTGTGCCTGTCTCACTGTCTTTCTGTCTCTCTGACTGTCTTTCTGTGTCTCTGTCTCTCTCTCAGGAGCTGACCTGTTCTTGGAGCGCCATGTCACCGCTCTGTACCGCCGTGGTGCATCATGGGAGGTGCAGAGGAAGGCAGGAGGCAGCGAGATGTTTGATGCTGTCGTCCTGACGATGCCGGCTCCTCAGATCCTCCAGCTGCAGGGAGACGTGGGACAAAGTGAGATGTCCACTAGCTGTTAGCTTAGCATACCTAGCTGCAGTCGATTGTTCACTTCTTAAAGCTTTCTGGATGATTGTGTGTGAGGGGGTGGGCCCACTCTGTGATGATGTCAATGACGTCATCTTCAGCTCATCTGATGGCTGACAGGGGACAGCGCACATGTGCACACACACACACACAGTTTATAATTAGACACAGTCTGTGTGTGTTGGTTCGTTTGTGTGTGTGTGTGTGTCCGTGCGCTTGGAGTTTAAAGTTGAGTCAAAACTGATAATGTTAAATATCTAACTTTGTCCCCTTGTCCGTCTCTCAGTGCTGTCTGTCTCTCAGAAGCAGCAGATGGAGGATGTTGAGTTCTCGTCCCGTTTTGCCGTCGCTCTCTTCTTCCCTCCAGACGTCGTCTTCTCTTTTCCGTGGTCGGCTCGATACGTTTCAGATAGCAGCGTCATCCGCTACATCGCCGCCGACTCCCGCAAACGCAACGCAGGTCCGTCTGCTCCCTGTATGACATCACGTCCTGTCTGTCTGCTCAGTGTATGACATCACGTCCTGTCTGCTCCCCTGTATGACATCACGTCCTGTCTGTCTGCTCAGTGTATGACATCACGTCCTGTCTGTCTGCTCCCTGTATGACATCACGCCCTGTCCGCTCAGACACCCTGGGTCGAGGTCCGTCCCTCGTGGTCCACACTAGCGTCCCGTTTGGCCTGAAGCACCTGGAGGAAGACAAGGAGGCTGTCCAGCCAATCATCCTTCAGGAACTCTACACGCTGCTTCCTGGTTTGCCTCAGCCAATCAGCATCAAGTGTCAGAAATGGAGGTACTCCCAGGTGCTGACCGCGGTGCCGGACTGCCCGGGTCACATGACCCTCCTCCAGAGGCCGCCGCTTCTCTGCGCCGGAGACTCCTTCGTCCACTCCAACTTTGACGGCTGCGTGGAGTCGGCTCTGAGCGCGCTCAGTGCGCTGAAGGCCTCGCTGTGATCGGATTATTACATCATCCCGACATTGTTGGAGTGACAGGCTCTATATCAATAAATGTAATTTACAACTCATCATCGTTCTGTGTCCTGGTTAGGGACTTCTGGCTGTTATGCACAAGAATCACAACAACAGATGTTTATAAATAGTTTATTCACCTTTACAGTGTTTTTAATTATAAAACAAGGAGGGAAAGCATAAAATAAACTGGGGGGGGGGGGGGGGGGGGGTTAACATGAACTTTTTGCCATGGTTGGCATGGTGACGGTGTATTTGTTTGTTGACTAAATACCTGACAAAAACAGTCACAAACAGAACATGAACAGAAACAAATGATATTCTGCTTCAACAGTTTCTGAAGTTTCTTAAACTCAGCAGCTTTTAACCTTTAAGAAGTTTAATATACGCTTCAGTCAAAGGTGTTTAAGCCGTACTCTTCATTCCTCTTTGATCTTAAACCAGTGCGACGTAACGTACGAGTCTGACCCAGTCTCGCTCGGAGGGAAGTCTCGTTCACAAACGTGAGTTGGAGTGTTTCGATCGCACAATATATGAATTTCTTCAACAATGTGGACATGTGAAATTTCAGACTTCTCATAGTGAGAATTGGTTTACAAGAAGCTAAATGTTATTCTAAACTCATAAAAAGGCGTTAGCAGAGGATTTGTCCCCGGTGCTCACGTTACGACTCGTTTACTCGATACGGAACCAGCTCAAATAAACCTGATGAGTTGTTTAAACTCCTCCCCCGACTTCCATTGTCCAATCAAATGTAGTCACGGTTGGCTTTAGCTTGTCTCGCAGCATGACGTCATGATCAGATAGTGTTAGCTTCAGTCTATTAGCAGGAGCGGTTTGTGTTGGCCAGTCTGCTAGCATGACCCGTTAGCTTTAGCCTTTGTGTGCTAGCATGATATCATGAGCTGTTAGCTTTAGCTGGACATGATGATGAGCTGTTAGCTTTAGCTCTGTTAGCATGATATTAAGATTGCATTCAAAACCAGTCAGAGAACCAACATATTCACCCAAATAATGAAGCTAGCATTAGCTTAGCTAGCTACAGCTGATTAGAAAATTAATTATTTCTGTCTGAATTCAAGGATCCATTGTTTAAATATTATGAATTCCGTGTAAAGCATTTAGTGCTGAGGCTCAACTACGGGGGGCGGGACTTGAATGTGAGTCATCGATCAGCCCATTTGCCATTGGATATAGATTAAACATAGATATCTATATCTGTAAATTGTGGTCTGAGATGCAGAGGAGAAACTGGAGCAGAAAGCGGCTCCAGGTAAACGTTTGGTCACATGATGCCTCGGTCCTCCGCCTCTCATTCACTTCAATAAGACAAAGAAACAAGATCTCCTTTAAACCTCCACATTCAGCCGCTAGGAAGCTTCCACAAGCTTCTGTTGTAATGTGACCAAACCTTAAAGCAGAAACATCGGGAATATAAACCATGTTCAGCTTTAACGTTTACCCAGAACGACCAACAAACAATAACAGAACAAAAAGGAAACAGAGCGAGCTTCATTTTGGCAGGTTTGATGTAAACAGAAACAGCTGAATTCCTCCAGAGAAGGTCAACCAGAGCAGGATCAGGCCCAGTTCGAGGGTTAAAGGTCACCGGCTTTAACGGGCTGACCCCACTGTGACCGGTGAACATGGCGTCATTGATCTGAATCATTGGACTCACGTGTGTTTGTTCTTTACATGTTAACGAACACGTCTCCAACAGGAAGTTCATCAATCAGCTCATCAGAAGCATTCGGCTGAACGATAACTGTGACAATTGTGTAATGATCGATACCGACTACGCCTGAAGAACTGGACAGGAAGTGAGGTCAGACTCGACAGACTTTGTGTGAAACACAAACTGGGCCGGGAGATTGTTGCCACGCCAACGTCATCGATCAGGACCAGAAGAACCCGACTAGCTTAGCACCTAAAACCCAATGAGACAAACTCAGGGAGGCGCCAATGGTCCACAGGAACCTCTCATCCAGAGGCAGATGTTCCTGTGAACGCCACGCTTCAACAAACCCCGCCCACTACGAAGCAGCTTCATGAACGGGAGCTCCTGTCAGACTGAAGACACCAAAACCGGACCAATCATCAAGAGGCGTTGTTATCAGAGTAAAATCCATGTTTCATTCGATAAAATGATTGACAACCCTCAACGGTCCGAATTCAGAAGATTTACAGAAGAGATTTATACCAATAAAACAAATACACATTGAGACTGATCCGGCACACAGAGAAGAGACAGCAGAGGTGGGGGGTCTGGTCTGCGTGGAGGGGGGGGACCAGGGACCAGTCTCACTCCTTTCCCCCCATTCTAATCACCCGCCATCCTCTGGCCCCGCCCCACTCACCTCTGACCTCCGTGTCATGTGATTGTCCAGCTGTGCATTGAGCAGAAGATTGGGGGGGGGGGGGGTGTCTTATACACTGACCTGAGCTCTTGAGACCTTCAGGTCAGTCTTGGTCCATTGGTTATATTCCCCCTTTAGCTAAAGTCACCCATTCTTAGTGTGGGTGTTCATGAGTGCGTGAACCCACTGAGCACACACACACGTATACGCACATGTGTGTGTGTGTGTGTGTGTGTACACCAGTGTGCGTGTGCGTGAGCGTTTGTGTGTCAGACTTTGGTGATCTGATTGTGGTGATCGTCTTCGAAGGGCTCGTTCTCCGGGTCCGAGTCCGTGGTGTCGGAGTAGCGGTAGTGATCCGTCTCGTTGTCGCTGACGTCGGGCGTCACCGAGGCCGACGTGCTGCTGGCGTCCGAGTGCGCTCCTTCCTCCACCGTCTTCGTGAAGTAGAGCTTTACCTGAAGGCACCACAAGAACAAGTCAGCACGTCAGGCCACAGCCAATCAAAGTTAGTCCTGTGTGAAGAGGTCTCATTCCGGTCTTTAATCTTCTCACACAGCAGACTGGTGGACCACAAGGTCTTGGTCTTACCTTGAAGTTGGGGGAGAAGTTCTTGTTGGCCTTATCCTTGTTGGCCTTGTCCAGGTCGGTCTTTGTCAGCGTGAGGACCAGGAAGTCCCTGTCGTTGGTCTCTCCTCCAGAAACCATCATCACCACCCCCCCCGGGTTCTGGTGCGTCTTCTCGCTGCCGGCACTGCCGTTCTCCAGCCTGTCCAGTTCCTCTTCAGGCCCCGGGATGAAGAAGGTGTTGACCCAGAAGTGGAACATCTTCTCCTGGAGGGACAGAATCTGAAGTGATAAACAGGTCCAGCTGTTCTACTTCCTGCCAGATGCTCCTAGTCATGTAATATATGAAGGTGGTCACCATGAGACCTTTGGTCTGATCGGTGCCTGAGGAACGCTGCTCACCTTCTTCATCATCTTGTTCTGCTTGTGGAAGAACTCCACCTTGATGTCTCCACACACAGGAAGTGGCTGGGGGAACTCAAACAGCATCAGTTTGTCTTCTCGCCGGGTGTTTGCTGGATTAGAGGTGTGTATCTTCACCTTCAGCTGGTAGACCACGAACTGAGGGTCTACACACACACACACACACACACACACGTTAGTATATGTCTCACACACACACACACACACACACACGTTAGTATATGTCTCACACACACACACACACACACACGTTAGTATATGTCACACACACACGTTAGTATATGTCTCACACACACACACACACGTTAGTATATGTCACACACACACGTTAGTATATGTCTCACACACACACACACACGTTAGTATATGTCTCACACACACACACACACGTTAGTATATGTCTCACACACACACACACACACAAGTTAGTATATGTCACACACACACACACACACACACACACACACACGTTAGTATATGTCTCACACACACACACACACACACACACACACACACGTTAGTATATGTCTCACACACACACACACACACACACGTTAGTATATGTCTCACACACACAAGTTAGTATATGTCACACACACACGTTAGTATATGTCACACACACACGTTAGTATATGTCTCACACACACACACACACGTTAGTATATGTCTCACACACACACACACACAAGTTAGTATATGTCACACACACACACACACACACACACACACACACGTTAGTATATGTCTCACACACACACACACACACACAAGTTAGTATATGTCACACACACGTTAGTATATGTCACACACACACACACACACACACACGTTAGTATATGTCTCACACACACACGTTAGTATATGTCTCACACACACACACACACACACACATTAGTATATGTCTCACACACACACACACACGTTAGTATATGTCTCACACACACACACACACACACGTTAGTATATGTCTCACACACACGTTAGTATATGTCACACACACACGTTAGTATATGTCACACACACACGTTAGTATATGTCACACACACACGTTAGTATATGTCACACACACGTTAGTATATGTCACACACACACGTTAGTATATGTCACACACACGTTAGTATATGTCACACACACACGTTAGTATATGTCACACACACGTTAGTATATGTCACACACACGTTAGTATATGTCACACACACATTAGTATATGTCACACACACACACACACACATTAGTATATGTCTCACACACACACACACACGTTAGTATATGTCACACACACACACACACACACACGTTAGTATATGTCACACACACACGTTAGTATATGTCACACACACACACACACACACACGTTAGTATATGTCTCACACACACGTTAGTATATGTCACACACACACGTTAGTATATGTCTCACACACACACACACACGTTAGTATATGTCTCACACACACGTTAGTATATGTCACACACACACGTTAGTATATGTCTCACACACACACACACACGTTAGTATATGTCACACACACACGTTAGTATATGTCTCACACACACACACACACGTTAGTATATGTCTCACACACACACACACACACACGTTAGTATATGTCTCACACACACGTTAGTATATGTCACACACACACGTTAGTATATGTCACACACACACGTTAGTATATGTCACACACACACGTTAGTATATGTCACACACACGTTAGTATATGTCACACACACACGTTAGTATATGTCACACACACGTTAGTATATGTCACACACACACGTTAGTATATGTCACACACACGTTAGTATATGTCACACACACGTTAGTATATGTCACACACACATTAGTATATGTCACACACACACACACACACATTAGTATATGTCTCACACACACACACACACGTTAGTATATGTCACACACACACACACACACACGTTAGTATATGTCACACACACACGTTAGTATATGTCACACACACACGTTAGTATATGTCACACACACACGTTAGTATATGTCACACACACACGTTAGTATATGTCACACACACACGTTAGTATATGTCACACACACACGTTAGTATATGTCACACACACACACACACACACAAGTTAGTATATGTCACACACACACACACACACACACGTTAGTATATGTCACACACACACACACACACATGTTAGTATATGTCTCTCACACACACACACACATGTTAGTATATGTCTCACACACACACACACGTTAGTATATGTCACACACACACACACACACATGTTAGTATATGTCTCTCACACACACACACACATGTTAGTATATGTCTCACACACACACACACACACACACGTTAGTATATGTCACACACACACACACACACACGTTAGTATATGTCTCACACACACACACACACACGTTAGTATATGTCTCACACACACACACACACACACGTTAGTATATGTCACACACACACACACACACACGTTAGTATATGTCTCTCACACACACACACACATGTTAGTATATGTCTCACACACACACACACGTTAGTATATGTCT
Organism: Pungitius pungitius; assembly: GCF_949316345.1. Taxonomy (NCBI): domain Eukaryota; kingdom Metazoa; phylum Chordata; class Actinopteri; order Perciformes; family Gasterosteidae; genus Pungitius; species Pungitius pungitius. The sequence continues at coordinate 228,020 of NC_084920.1, read as the reverse complement.
CACACACACACACACACACACACGTTAGTATATGTCTCACACACACACACACACACACACACACACACACACGTTAGTATATGTCACACACACACACACACACACACACACACACACGTTAGTATATGTCACACACACACACACACACACACACACGTTAGTATATGTCACACACACGTTAGTATATGTCTCTCACACACACACACACATGTTAGTATATGTCTCACACACACACACACGTTAGTATATGTCTCACACACACACACACACACACGTTAGTATATGTCACACACACACACACACACACTTACTGCAGGTGCCTGCTGTGAACATGGGGATGGTTTCAAACAGCATTTTGTGGAAGAGCAGAGCGACGGGTTTGTAGAGCAGCTGGTTCCTCAGCAGGAAGCTGTAGTAGAGGACGTAGCGCCGCTGGCTGGGGATGGTCACGCCCTTAGGGAGCACACACACACACACACACTGGATGCTACCTAGTTCACCTACAACTTCACGTCCCAAAACTCCATCACTCTGCCCCCCCCCCAAACCACACCCCTCTCTTCTGCCCCTTTGTCCCATCTCTCCTGCCGTTCTCCTCTTCCACATCGATAACACGGACCACAAATCTGCTTCAATGGTTCAACTTCCCCACTCACAGCCGAGGTCACATGGTCTACTGGGAACACCTCGACCTCCATCTAAAGGGTCTCATTCACTCACCGAAGCCCCCCACATGAAGGAAACATAGTGCTTGGCTTTTAGGATATTTAAAAATATTTGATGTAAAGTGACTTTGAGCATTTGGTGTTTTTATTCTCATTACGTTAGTTTAGCACTGATTGAACCAAACAGACATCTATGGAATCCTTCCTTCTTCTACACAGACACACTTTCTTCCATGTGGCCTCATCCTTTCAGCTCTTATCTCAGGATTTCTGTCTACGGACCCGGTCCTGGGGCTGGTACCTTCTTGTCCCGGGTGCGGACCTCTCCGTAGAAGTCCAGAGCCTCCTGCGCCTCCTGGAACTTGCCCCGGTGCAGCAGGTAGGCGCAGATCATCACGCCCGTGCGGCCCTTCCCTGCCTTGCAGTGGATGGCGGCGACGTGCTGCTCGTCCTCACTCAGCCAGTGATCCAGGTCCTCGCAGAAGGGCTTGATCAGCTCCAGCTGGGGGGGGTTGTGGTCCTCAAAGGGGTACTGGGCCACTGACGGGGAAGACAGAGAGACCCGGTCAGGGGGAGAGAGAGCGGTACGGGGGAGAGCGCTCACAGACCGGATGTCTCCAGGTTCTCACCTCGACAGTTGAACTTTGACGTGTCGTAATGTCGCTCCGCACACCTGAGGACGGACGTTACAGGGACAACACGGAGTCACGCTAACGGCAAACATCTGCAGGACACACGTCAGGTTTGGCAAAGCAACACTTCAAGGACGCTAAAATCAAATCAGAGACTCACAGATTGTAGATTTTGTAGTGATTCTTGTGCTTGGAGTCCAGAAACCTGAGAGACACAAACACGAGGATTAAAATGGGCAAGAAACATGACGATATTTACTCATTTATTCATTCGATATTTCTTCTGGTCATTGAAGCTATTTCGACAAAAACAATGAAAAAGTATTTAAAATGAGCAACGTGAGAGACGAAGGACAGACTACAATGGACATGGTGGACAATGTAGGGCAGCACCACCACGACAGAACCCTGCATGTTCCCTCAGTCCAAACACAAGCTTCATGGTGGAGGTCAGTGAAGGACCGTCTGTCTCTGCTATGGACCAGAGTGGACCCCGTCCCTCGCCTGATGCTGAAGATTGACTCCCCCCCTCCCCCGTTACCCCTGTAGTATAAGCGCTATAGATGACTACGTCTTTGACGTTACACCTTTAAACGCCTTCACAGACTCAACCATTTACCAGGTGGCGTCACATCAGTCCTTTGGGGGTTGAGGGGGGATTGAGTCATGTGACTATCAGACTACGTCATGTGATGGCATCTCACCGTACGACGTCGTCGATGTTGTTCCTGTAGACGCCCTCCAGACGATCCGCTGGGAAACCCATCGCTATGATGTTGGGATAAATGTCTGAGCGCTTGTTAAGCATCCCTCTTCAAACAGGTGGTTTCCTACATTTCCCACAATGCAGCTGGAGCAACGTGGGGAAAGTGTCACAGACCATTAAAAAGTAAAAGAAGTAAATAGTAAGGCGAGAGACACGTTTCTCCTGAGCTGCAGAGGCGTCCCTGCATTGCTCCAAGGCTCCTCGGCTGAAACTGTTAAAAAGGCTCAACCTGACACACTACAAACACGTGACGTCATCAATACGAACTGGTTTCAAACCATTTTAAAAAAGCGATTTAAGGATCCTCACCGTGTGATTACACAACATGTGTGGTCATTATTAGTAAAGTGGTGGTCAGTTGGTGCTGCCAGCGTTAGCTTAGCTGTTAGCACACGAGACACCGACACGAAAAGCAGTCAGACATCCGGCCGAGACGCGCACGAAGAGGAGAGCATTCTGGGTCGAAGACGGGGCTGACGTCATAGTTATGACGAACACGTTATGATAAACACAGGCTGAACCAGGTTGGTCTAGAACCAGGGTACTCAGAACCAGGCTGCTAAAACCAGGTCACCCAGAACCGGGTTTATCTAAAACCAGGTTGATCTAGAACCAGTCTACCCAGCATCGGGTTTATCTTACAACCAGGCTAGCCAGAACCAGGCAGATGTAGAACCGGGCTACCAAAGCCAGGTAACCCAGAACCAGGTAACTTGGGGGACAGCAGAAGTGGCGGTTAAAGGATACAGGTCAGGTCCAGGTCGAAGCCGTCCTCCTGGAAACGCCTTTTATTTCTGCTAACGATCCCCTTGATCTTGGTTAACGCGGCCATGTTCGGTGTCTGTTAGGTCGGTACAACCCGCAGGATGGTACCGGGAGCCGGTCCGTGTTGTCTCCGTCGGGTTCCTGGGGACAGGCGCTAGCTGTTAGCTGGGAGCTAGCTAGCCACAAGCTGCCCGAGCATCCAGAAGGTCGCTATTTAAAAACGTCAGAGCAGATAAATCCGGTTGGTTGCTAACAACAACACAATCAGTCCGGACGGGTACACCGGTCCGGTAAGTGGCACTGCTACGGTGCCACACAGCGGGCTCCCGCAGGGGCGGGCCGGCCTTCTAGTTACGAGGCAGCCCGGCTGTCGACGTTGTTTTTTGGGTCAGAACAAGGGGGCGTCGGGGCCTCCTCCCGCTGCGGGCCCGGGTGTCCAGGTCCCCTTACCGGAGACTAGACCATCCGATGCTGCCCGCTTCCGTTGCTCAGGACCTCCAGGAGTCCGCAGGGTTCGGTCGGAATCTTCCCGACCCCCGTCCACTGCAGAGACGCCGTGATTGGACGCAGATCCGCGGAGGGAAGAAGAAGCTCTCCGAGGCGTCTTTGAGTGGAACACGAGAAGAGCCGAGGCAAGCGCGAGGCACATCCGGTCACTGCCTTCAAAATAATGCTCTGAATTGACTTTTTTACCCCCCCTTTTGGATCGATGATGCTGTTAGCTGTTAGTTTGCGATCATGTCAGCGCAGGGCTGCCATGTCCAACCAGCAAGGTGACATAAAATGTCCACGACTTCACGAAAAGCGTACATGGATTCATGACGTCATAATGTTTATGATAAGGAAAACAGTGTGTTAATCGATCTTAACCCGTTACAGCGCTACCTATTGTTGAAATTAGCAGTTTCAACAATTAACTGGCAGAAATGAGTTATTTCTGTAATGACAAACAGTGATGATGACACGGTAAAAGTGATACCACAATCTATAAATACTCTGTAATAGTAAAGGTCCTACTGCCACACGGTAAAATACTCAACAGTGAGAGTACTTAAATACTCCGAAGAAAGGCCTAACCCTAACCCTACCACCTAACCCCTTCATTAATACAAGTGTATGTTTTATATAAAGGATTTATGTTATTTTATTCTTCTGCTCCTAACTCCTGCACTTCCGGCGGCGGAAAGTTACCATTAAATGAGCAGCAGAAGAAGAAGAGCGGCACCACCGAAGAACAAACCAAGTGCCGCTGTGTGACGTGACTACCGGAGGTAAGCGCCGTCCCACTTAACCGGAGAAATGACGGCTTTGTGTCGGTTTTCCTCCCGGTACTCGTGGAGCTCTTGGTGACGGGATACCGGTGGAGACATTGGTGGGTTCATCCGGTTAAAGAGCCGCTCTGTTATTGCCGGGGAGCTAGAAGGTCAAGCTAATGCTAAGCTCTAGCATGTTCGTGCACACAGCCCTTTGGGGTTTATAATGAGACACTGTGGACCCTCGCCCCCCCCCCCCTCCACAGAAGTCGCTTTTGCATCAGCGGTGTGCGTCTTATCGACTGGCCAGTTACGATAGACATTTATTCGGGCCTTAAGTTTAACATGACTCGGCTCGAGTGATTGACATTTAACTGTGACTGTAAAAGAGCTGTGACGTCATCATGTACTCGTGTAGTTATTATCATAAAATATTATTATTATGGTAAAGGATTCTTTTTTGCTCGTCAAGCTTTAATTCTCAAAGACACAAATTTGTTTTCTTTAATTGATTAAATGACTTCATAAGACCATGTTGCTGTCCTCCCTCTGCAGCCCTGCCTGAACTTCCTGTGACCTCTGACCCCTGACCCCTGACAATGGTGTTGAGGGAGGTCCCCGTGGAGAACATTGCTCGCCCTCTGGGCAGGAACGAAGTCATCGGCCTGCTCTTCAGACTCACCATATTTGGAGCCGTCACCTATTTCACCATAAAGTGGATGGTGGACGCCATTGACCCCACCAGGAAGCAGAAGGTGGAGGCTCAGAAGCAGGTGAGCTGGGTAGGGGCGGGGCTTAAAGGACAGGTGCAGGGGGGTCCTACACAGTTCTACATATACTTATATACACGTTTAAGCAAGCAATGACTGCTTGTGTTATGAAAATGAACCTAAACTTTGTTTAGTTTATTTACTCTTTAAAGTATGTAACGTAAAACTTTTAATAGAACTCGTGACATCAAATCATGAAACTGTCTCGTCATCTCGTGACTTTGATCTTTTCTCTGTCAGGCTGAGAAGTTGATGCGTCAGATCGGAGTAAAGAACGTGAAGCTTTCTGAGTATGAGATGAGCATCGCTGCTCACCTGGTCGACCCTCTGACCATGCAGGTAAAAGTACTACAGATACTCAAATGTTTCTCGTCATTACCAATACGCGTTGCGTTACTGTATGAATATAAAATGGTGTGCAGATCACATGGAGAGACATCGCTGGTCTGGATGAGGTCATCACAGAGCTGAAGGAGACGGTCATCTTACCTGTTCAGAAGAGACACCTGTTTCAGGGATCCAGACTTCTGCAGCCTCCCAAAGGTCAGAGGCTCCAGATGAGTTCATTGAAGAACATCTGGCTATAGATTACTTTAGTGAAGAACTACTGACCCCTTTACTTGTGTCGTCATGGTGACAGGTGTGCTGCTGTACGGACCCCCTGGTTGTGGGAAGACGCTCATCGCCAAGGCGACTGCCAAGGAGGCGGGGTTTCGCTTCATTAACCTGCAGCCCAGCACGCTGACGGACAAGTGGTACGGAGAGTCCCAGAAGCTAGCGGCTGCTGTCTTCTCATTGGCTGTCAAACTGCAGCCGTCCATCATCTTTGTCGACGAGATAGGTGACACGCACCTTAATCAATGGGGGGGCGGGGCCAATGTCTGAAACCGATGAGTACCCTTTTAAAAATGTCTCTGGACATTTAGAAGTCCTTTGTACGGAGCAAGGCTACCTGTTACCACCTGCTTAATGTCCAGATAGAACCGTCCCATTAATGCTGCCTTCATGTCTGTAACAGACTCCTTCCTCAGGAGCCGATCCAGCTCAGACCACGAAGCGACGGCCATGATGAAGGCCCAGTTCATGAGTCTGTGGGACGGACTGGACACGGACCACCACTGTCAGGTACTGGGATGGGGCAGGGAGACCAATCACAGCAGGGTGTCATGTACAATGGGAGAAACTTGGTCTCTCGTCGTCATGGACAGGATGTGGAGGCGTAGTCAGGGGGAGGAGGGTCTGCAGTTCGGGGGATATGGTCCTGATGGTTTTGGGCCTTTTGGTTTTCCTCAAGTCCACAATGAGCTCCTCGGTCTTCCTGGCGTTGAGTGGCAGGTTGTTGTTGAGGCATCACCTGTTTCCTGTCGGCCGACTCATCGTCGCTGGTGATCACCACGCAGCACTGTGGCCCCCCGCTGGTGAGGGTGGGCTTCTCTAACCTGAGAGTTGCGGTCTGTTGGTTAGAAAGTCCAGTATCCAGTTACTGAGGGAGGTGTTGATGCCCAGGTCCCTGAGTTTGGAGGGGGTGATCAGTTTCAGTAAACATTCCGGTATGATGCATAAGTGCATGAAAAGGGTATCAAACATACACTATTGCTGTATTTGAGGACGCTAAAATTATGTCGCTCATTACTCACGTTATCGGTGATTGGCTAACTGCTTCTTAGACCCGCCTCTTTGGGACACGGGTCGAGCCCAGCTGAGACGTCCAGAAAAAGCATATATTTTGCGTGGATATCTTACTTTAAAAATGTTACTGGGTATATAATCCACGTTTAAAACTCACAAAAACACAAAATTGACTATTTATAAAAAAATTTAATATAATAAACAACAAAAATGAGTAGGACTTCCTACTGGAGTTCCTCAGGGTTCCGTCCTGGGTCCCCTCCTCTTCTCTCTACAGTCATTCACTCGCATGGTTTCTCCTACCACAGCGTTGCAGATGTCTTTCCCTCACTGGGACACTCAGGTGGCGACGCGGATCTCTACCTGTCTGACTGGCATCTCGGTGGATGTCCACTCACCACCTGACTGGACGTGGTTTTAAAGCAGGAGGGAATGTGACAGGATAAAAAGGTCAGCTGCACATGGATGCCAGCAGCCATGGGGGCGTTGGTACGACTTAGGGCAGCACACGCACGTCGGTCGTCAGGGAAGGAGGTGTCACTTCTTTGGGGGTGCAGGTGGTTGGCTTGCAGTCAGTGATGGCCGGTTCCTCCATCCTAAGCTTGTGGCTCTGCCGGTTGGGTTCAGGGCAGCCAAGCTGAGCATCACCGGATCTGAAAGCAGTGTCACGTGGAGATCCTTTTGAGGGTGGACACCACAGTAATGATAATGATGACATCATCATGTGCATCTGTCAGGTGATCATCATGGGAGCCACCAATCGTCCTCAGGATTTGGACTCTGCTATTCTGAGGAGGATGCCCACCAGGTTCCACATCAACCAGCCTGTGAGTACACCCCTAGTTCATGTGTCCTCGGGTCGTCCTGGTTCCATGATCATTCTCTTGTGTTTTTAGAGTATGAGGCAGAGGGAGCAGATCCTCAAACTCATCCTGGAGGACGAGAGCGTAAGTTCACCCTATGACACGCACAGCCTTAAGCCCCGCCTCATTGGTTCTGATCACCTGTCTGTCTCTCTGCAGGTTGACCTGTCTGTTGACCTCCTGGACGTTGCCAAGGAGACGGATGGTTTCTCAGGAAGTGACCTGCGAGAGATGTGCCGTGACGCCGCTCTGCTCTGTGTGCGAGACTTTGTCCACACGCAGAGCGACAGGTACTCTGATAACAGACACAACACAAGCTCGTGTGTCACCTCCTCTCACTCACTTCCTGTCTGTCCTCCTCCCGTCTCCCTCTCAGTCCATCAGAGGACTTCATCCGTCCCATCCATCAGTCCGACCTCGACAAGGCCATCGGTAAGATGAAGAAATCAAAGATGGCAGGCGGTCACAGCGCTCTGCTGCACGCCGCCCTGGACTGAACGAACACACACACACACACACTCTTCATGTTCTGACCCCCCCCGCCCCCCCTCCTACAATATGTGCCACTTGCTTCTATTGTTGCTGAAACCCAACCTTCAGAGATGGGAATAAAAACATGAAACATAAAGGCTGGGGTGAGAATCTTTTAAAATAAGCCAGAAAGTAAAGAACTGTAAAATGTAGATTTAATTAGAGAAAGACCATGTAAAAAAACCAATAGTTCAGATCAGTACATATTGGTGACTTATTTATTATAAATAAGACGTTAAACAACGGACCTGTAAAATGAAGCCGTGTCATCTTTTAAATGTTTATACAAACTATTTTCATGAAATGTACTTTTATGATTAATATTCTGGTGTTAAAATGTTTGAAGAACTCTTTTGGAAAATACTGATGTTACGGATAATTGAAACGGGAACATAGTTAAAATTTCATTGAAGATTCTGCCGATCTGCAAAAGTTTTTATATTGACTTTTCATCTGTAAAGTTGTCAGTTTTTTTTCACATTTGTTTCCTGTTAAGTTCTGATGAAATAAACGTGTGTAAATAACTAAGCTGTGTGATAAAGATCATCTTAAAGGATAAAACCTTTCAAGGCAACCCCCCCCCCCAGTAAGCACTGTTAGCATCATTAGCATCATTAGCTGCTGCCTCTAGTTTCATCAGTCAAAAGGAAATCTGAAGTTTGAGTAAAAGGTTTATTTTTAAATCCGTCTGCGGTACAAATGGTGCACACTGATTGGTCAGAACTGGAAATGTCATTAAAAAGTTACATTAATAAAAACCTGCTGCAGGATATAAAAAGCTCAAATATAAATCTACAAAGTGGAAGATTTCAGACTTCAAGAACAATCAACATTAATATTTCCCTTAAAAAAATGCCTTAAACCTTTAAAAAGGAGTTTGATAAAAACATCAGGATTTAGTAAAGGTGCCTTAAACAAGTTAAAGTTAAAAAAAACAACCTTCAGAGGCTTCTGGTCTCTGACTTCAAACATTAAAACCACATTGACATGAAAATCTAAATTAGCAAAAATGTTCATGATCCCTTGGATTTGGAGTTGGACGTGACGTGAGGAGGTCTCATGCTGCTCACGATGTGTACGCTACGCTAACAAGCTAACCACAAATTGTGTTTTATTCAGAATAAAAGTACAGGACTGGATGTTGGACTGTGTGCGTTTTGCTGAGGAAGCACATGACGAGTGGCTGAAAGGATCATTAGAGACTAAAGGCAGCTGATTGGTCCTTTCAGTGGGCGTGCTCACAATTACATCATCAGGCAGGAGTGAAGACGCCCCCCCTCAGAGGCCCATGATGTGGTTGATGTGACCCTGAAACGTTGGACACGAGTTTAACAAATGGCCAAAACAGGAAGAATAAATTTGCAAATGGAAATGTTGTAACAATGTGTCCCTCTATGAGAAAAACCTCTCTTTATATGAATCAATAATATCAGAACTTACTGGTTCTCCTCCGAGACACCGAGAGCAGCAGAGCCGAGGAGATCTGGGCCGACCCACACGGACCTGCATCATCATCATCATCATCATCAACACACAAATCAAGGGAGTTATCGCTGTCCGTTGTCGTGACAACCTGAACTCACCTGCTGTTCTGGCTGCTGATTGGGCACTGTAAAGGTGTGGGACGTTTCCATTGGACACTCAGTCATCTGGAGCTCCGCCCCAAAACACACTCGCTTCTGTAAGCAAAACATCTTCATCAATGTAAAAGTTTCAAGAAGGAGGTTCAACAAACTGCGTCAAACCCTCAACTCGGAGTAGTTTGACTCACAGTAGAGCGCGTGCATCACATGACATTACATCACATGTCATTTAGCTGACGCTTTTATCCAAAGCGACGCACAATAAGTGCATTTCCACATAGAGATACAAACTCAGAAGAACAAGTAACAAGACATTTTTCATCAAATAAGCAGTTACAAAACATGTTATAGAAAAGTGCCATTATAAGTACAATTTAAGTGCTACCATTTGCACTGAAGGCAGCATGAATGGAGCCATGATACAACGAGTTGCCATGGCAACCACTACAAACAACCAGTCACACGTCCCCCCTGTTGAGGTGTAAATATTAATGCAAGCGTACGGAGTTTGAACCGTGATTAGAAACAAGGCTTAATATTTAATGTACAAACTCATCATAAAACACACATGACTAATTCACTGTGTTAGAACACACTACACACAGGCTGGAAACACACACCATGCTCATATTTAACCACTAGAACACTAACCGGTCCAAAGGTACTGAACCTATAATGTGTTTTATTCCTCTTTAATGGTTCTCACTGGTTTGTGTCCAGGGAACAAAGACGTTTCCTCACAGCTCTGCAAACAGCAGCTTTACTAATATTCTCCATCATGTTGTAAAGGAAACGTGATACGACACAAAGAATGTGCTGTGATGAGAGAGCACGTCCACGATGGGGGACGTTAGTCATATGAGGACAGGGAGGTTTGGACATATTTGATGGACTGAAGAAACAAGTATTTATCTGGAAACGAGAATAAATCTAATCAGGGATCAATATTCTCTCCAACGTTTAACACGTGAGATCAATTAGGCAGGAAGTGAGACTTTGTGAAGATGTTCTGATCCGCGAATAAAACCCTTATTTGAGTAAGAATTCACACAATCTGAATTCAACATCACATTTGTCCTTAAAAAAGTTGAAGGTTATTAGGTTCGTTACATTTATTGATAATGAATCACTGATAAACACTTATTGGCATTTCTTCTTATGTATTTCTTAACCAACACCGAAGTTATCAAGAAGATGAATTAAAAGCACCAGCCTTCATCCTCTTCTTCCTCATCACTCACCGGTCTGCAGCTCCAAGGATCCACTTCCGCTTCCACGCTTCTCTTCCTCACAACGTTAACACACTGCATGCTAACAGCTAACAGCTAACAGCTAACGGCTAACAGGGCTAAGCGATAACAGGGAATACTTCTGCTCGGTTAGGCTAGCAGCTAACCATCGGCACCCCTGGATGCGTAGCACCGTAGCACGTTAGCATCACCCGGTTATCCGGAGACGATGGCTTTGTTCAAACCGCGACCGGAAGTTGTCAGTTCCCGCTTACCGTGAAAAACCGACGAGTTCACACGTTAACGGATAACTATTTGCTAGCTGTTAACTCCTGTTGATTTTGTTCGACCTTCAGACCGGAAACGCCAAGTTTACAGCAGCTACATCAACACGGATATAAAGCGAGCAGTGGGCTTCAGAATAAAAGCCCCGTCTTTCCGGGTTTTCTCCGTTAAATATTATTTTAGGGGGTTGTTTTAATTTGACAGAACAGCCGAAGACCGTTCAGTGTTTATTATTAACGGTAATTCATTCACTAATAGTTCAAAAAACGAGAAAAACGTCTCATACTTTTATGTTGACATTAAGTTTATTATACTTGTAATAAAGATACTTGATTTTCAGTAATGTTTTATTAAGTCTAATGATTCCTGTTTTCTTGACAAGTATTTATAGAGAAAGTTGAGACAGTTATAAGGTAATAAAGTAGTATTTTCAGATACTACTTTATTACCTTATCATGAGGCTCAATGAGCTTCTCCTGATGCATTCAGGTACACGTTTAAAGTCCTGGTAAAACTAGGCCGTTCAATTGTTAAAATGTGTTTAGATTTATCATTTTTAATTTGCTGAGACTGTCAAGTCCAAATGTGAAGCAGAAAAAGTGAATTTCTTCCCATTACTATTGTTCTTTCTTTTTTAAATCGAAGCACTTTATTTGAACATGCAGACATTTTATTTATTATTATTTTAAATGCAGCCCTACTTTTATTTAGTTAATTGAGAGAACATTATTTGAATTTGCAGTCACAAACATATGTTCAGTTCTTTGTTACGTTCTTTGTAAGACTTTTAATTTAATTTGTTAGTCGTGTATTGATTACATGCAGATGTTGATGAAACTCCTCTATTTAATCACACTAAATAGGCTGTACTGTGTTAGGTCACAGTGATTGACAGGAGGGACAGCTCTTTGATTGATTACCTCCAAAGTGTGTGTGTGAGCGCGCAGATGTGGTGAACCTTGAAGTCTATTACGGGGTGAGGTCATCAGCCAAAGGAGGGGTCAGAGGTCAGGTTGCCCCACCCACAGAGCTATGCAGGTACTAGTGTTTATGAAAGGAGACATGAGCTGAAACGTCCTCCTCCTTCTAGCCTGTAGGGGGAGCTGTAGTACTACAGATCAACCCAGTACTACTGAAGAACTACTACAGATCAACCCAGTACTACTGAAGAACTACTACAGATCAACCCAGTACTACTGAAGAACTACTACAGATCAACCCAGTACTACTGAGGTACTACAACATATTAACTCAGTACTACTGAGGTACAACTGCAGATCAACCTAGTACTACTGAAGTACTACTGCAGATTAACCCAGTACTACTGCAGATTAACCCAGTACTACTAAGGTAAAACTGCAGATTAACCAGTACTACTCACAGTGCTACTTTTGTACTACCACAAGATCACAGAAATGCTGATGTTCTGCCACAGAATCCCAATACTACTAATGTACCACAAGATCATAATACTACTGATATATTTCTTATTAGTTATAGTTACTGTTTGATATAATGTTTATTCCTCAGTTCTTATACTCTATTGTTGTTATATATATAATATTTGTCTTATTTCATTGTATTTCATAGTAGCTAAACTAAATGTTATACTTTTCATGTTAGTTATACTTTGTTATATATTCTATATTTATTATACGTGTTATATGTGTTATGCATTTCATATTAGTATAATTTCATATAAGATATCATTTATGTATATAATGTTATGCTTGTAATACACTCTATGTAATGTATTCCATGTTTGTCATACTCAATATGTGTTGTATATTTCTTGTACTTTATGTGTTGTATATTTCATGTCATATCTCTTACATCCTCATCCTGTTTTTCTGGCTGCGTCTCACCTTGAAAAGACATCAGAGAAGTCCTGGAGAATCCTGGAAGAGCCTTGAGCTCAGGGACAGATGAGCTGGAGTCCAGAGAGACAACAAAGGACAAAGACACGGGACCTGGTCCAGGGACTGTTTATCAGAAGACAAAGCGGAGCGACACACACACACACACACACACAGACACACACACAGACACACACACACACACACACACACACACACACACACACACACACACACACACACACACATTCAGAGGTTCTTTGGACAGAGGATTACTTTCAACATTCTACTATGTTGTACTTAAATATTGTTCATATTGTACGTATTGTCATTTCTGTACAAACCGTACATCAGGAATCAAGGACATTTATTACCAAAATATGTTGGACATAGAAGGAATTTGACTTGGAGGTTGGTGGATAACAAACGACAGTAAGACAACATAGTGCAAGAAAATGGCATGTTAAATTTACAAATTTACAATTTGTCTTTGCGTTATAAAATAAAATATAAGGCTATGGGCTAGGCCACTTGTGTCAAACTCATGGTCATCTATAATGAATTATCTTTGGCCCGCATGATCAAATCTATTTACTATTAGAGCTGGCCCGCCGGTATATCGCACACATCACCATAATACTACAAATCCCACAATGTTGTGGCCCGCGTTCGGTCGAAGTCGGCAGTATCTGGCCCGAACCTGAAATGAGTTTGACACCCCTGGACCTGGCTCTGATCCTGATGGACTTCAGCCTCCTGTTGGATGGAAGGGGCACAAACAGTTTATATCCGGGGGGGAGAGGGGTCGGCTACAATCTTTCTGGCTGCTTCAAAGTCCTGAAAGCAAACAAGTCCTGGAGAGACGGCAGATTGCAGCCAATCACCTTCTCTGCAGAGCGGATGACACGTTGCAGTCTGCCCTTGTCCTTGGCTGTGGCTGCAGCGTACCACACGGTGATGGAGGAGCAGAGGATGGACTCCATGATGGCCGTGTAGAAGTGCACCATCATCGTCTTTGGCAGGTTGAATTTCTTCAGCTGCCTCAGGAAGAACAACCTCTGCTGAGCCTTTTTGGTGATGGAGCTGATGTTCAGCTCCCACTTGAGGTCCTGGGTGATGATGGCGCCCAGGAAACGGAAGGAGTCCACAGTGGTGACGGGGGAGTCACACAAGGTGAGGGGGGAAGGTGGGACTTGGGGGGGCACCGGTGCTGATGGACCGAGAGGCAGAGACATGTTTCCCCAGCTACACATGCTGCTTCCTGTCGGACAGGAAGTCAGGGATCCACTTGCAGGTGGAGTCGGGCACGTGCAGCTGAGAGAGTTTGTCCTGCAGCAGAGACGAGATGATGGTGTTGAAGACAGAGCTGAAGTCCACAAACAGGATCCTGGCGTAGGTTCCTGGGGAGTCCAGATGCTGGAGGATGAAGTGGAGGGCCATGTTGACAGCATCCTCTACAGACCTGTTGGCTCTGTAGGCGAACTGCAGGGGGTCCAGGAGGGGGTCGGTGAGGGACTTTAGGTGGGACAGGACTAGTCGTTCAAAGGACTTCATGACTACGGAGGTCAGGGCGACGGGCCTGTAGTCATTCCGTCCTGTGACCCCGGGCTTCTTGGGAACAGGGAGGATGGTGGAGGCCTTGAAGCAGGCTGGAACGTGGCATGTCACCAAGGAGGTGTTGAAGATGGCGGTGAACACAGGAGACAGCTGGTCAGCACAATGCTTCAGGGTGTGGGGCGAGACTGAGTCCGGACCGGCTGCTTTACGAGGGTTCTGTCCTTTAAAGAGACAGTTAATGTCTCTCTCTCTCCAGAATAGAGAGGGTCGTTGCTGGTGAGGGGAGGATGGTGCAGAGGAGTGAGCCCCTGATGGGCTGGGGGAGGGGGGGTGGGGGTCTGGGGCAGGTTGGTGGAGCTGTGGGGGATGGAGTCAGGACATGCTCCTCAGGATATCGAGGGGCAATGTCTAAAGAGAACATGTTGTGTTGGCTAACATCATAAATTATTTCCATTGACTGTGTTTGTGGATTCATGAACAATAATAAAGCTTCTTCATCACCTTCATCAACGTAAAGAGGCTCAATAATAAATACCCACAATGCAACACTTCAAACTTGATCAATAACACACACGGATCACAACAGAGGTTTGGTGTGTTTGCTCAGCCAACCAGGTCACATCAGGTCAGAGGACTCCTGTTTAATGAGAGGAAGAGGATAGGAGGAGGAGGAAGAGGAAGAAGAGGAGGGAGGAGGAGATGAGGAAGAGGAAAGGAGAGTGGGAGGAGAGATGAGGAGGAGAAGAGACAGGAGATGGAGGAGGGATGAGGAGGAGATGAGGAGGAGGAAGAGAGGAAAAGGGAGGAAGAGAGATGAGGAGAGAACAAGAAAAGAGGCAGGAGGACGAGGAGGAGAAGAAGAGAGAAAGAGAAGAAAGAAGGTAGAACTGATACAAGGATAAGAAGTGGAGTTCGATCACATGACCCCGCAGAACGAGGAGGAAAGGGGTTATCAATAAAAGCTACGTTGTTTCTAGACTCTGAGATTAGTTGGCGGCTGGTTAGTCCTCTGTCCCTCAGAGGAAAGGATCGCTGTGTTTACTAAACGGTCTGATGGCTTCAGCTTTTACATCTCAAGTCAGTCTGTTCATCCGTTCATCAGACACGGAAAGTCCATTAGGTCTCCTGTCTCTGTCCTCAGTGATCCTCTGGAGACGAGGAGGACACTCCTCCTCGTCTTCACAGAGGTTTCACCCCCCCTCTGTCTCTCTAAGCTGGCTGGTTAAATCAATCTTTGGTTCTGCCAGGAACAAAAGGAAGAGGAGACATGGAGAGGAGAGATGAAGCCAGGCTTTAGACTGGGCCTGGACCGGGTCTGATCCACTTGAACCTGTGAGGCTCAGAAGGATCTGTGGTCCTTATCTGTAGAAAGAACTATTTTTATGTATTATTTAACCTTCATTAGAACCTCAGTTTTTACCATCTCTTCTTCTGGGTCACTGATAACCGTGGTAACCACAGTCACATTACATTTCTGATCGTATACGAATAATAATGACGAAGGTAAATGTTTTAACTCAGATTCCCTTTTGATCTTTTATTAATATCTTCTTTGATTTTAAGGATCAGAAGATTTATTTCTATTTAAAATAATTACAAAATAAATTTTCATCATGATGCTGCAGAGATGTATATTCTAAAATTATTTTACTTTGGCTTATGTCTCTTTTTATGATTCTCTAATGTCAAATACGTTGCAAAATGCAATGATTTAATTTCTAATATATTAAATACATGGAACCTCTTTTCTTTCTTTTCATTCCTTAAGGACCCTTAAGGAACACGATAACGTCTCAAAACACAAGTGTATTCTGAGGTATTAAAACATCTTCAAGGTGACTCCAAATCAAGGACCACCCCAAGGATCTCTGGGCTTTAACAAGTATAACTGCTAACCTCTGCAGGGACCTCTGGTAAAAAGCTAAGGACCCTCCACTAAACTCCTCAAGGACCTATGATAGCTAGCTAAGGACCCTTCATGATACTTCTCAAGGACCTCTGGTAGTTATTGCTAAGGACCCTCCATGAAAGTCCTCAAGGACTTCTGGTAGATAGCCATGGATATTAGGCGTTTTTTGAAGGGACCATCGAGTGCTCCCTCTCCCACAGACGCAAAAGGCCTGAAATACAGAGATCATTTTGGTTTGCACTAAATGCATTAAGACAAGGACCAAGGCTATTAATAACGTGATCCAGGTAACTAGCCTGCCTCCCCGGTTCTACATAGGCCAATATACTTAATCAATACGTTATTTTAAGTCATGAAAGGTGTACCCTGTGAGCAAAATACACTGGAAACATTATTATAACAAGTCAGTTTGTAGGAGCCACAGTTAAGTTTGGGTTCATGTATTTAAATGACATATTCTTATCTTGTGTTCAAAGCAAGGTGTGCCCCTACAGGTGAGGGGGACACGCCTATAAGTTTCAGTGAATGACGCGCAGTAGGAGGAGAAACGGGCCTCAGCCCTGCGGCTGATGGTGATTTGGCATCCAAAATGTCCGTGAGCTGGTGAGAGAAGCAGAGAAGAGGAGAAGAGGAGGAAATGAAAGCAGACCAACAGAGAAGGCCACAGCCACAGGAGAGATGGAGAATCGACAGTAGAGGAAGGGAAAGAAAAATGAGACGGGAGACACAGTGAGAGAAGAAATAGAGAGCAGATGCCACACACACACACACACACATATACTTTCAGCTGTAACACCCTGTTTCCAGAGGACACACTCTTCATTTTTTGAGGCCTACACATACTTTTCTTTACTGTTTTCTTGACATTTAGTAAACTACATACACATGGATTGTATCTGACTTTAGGTGGTAACATGATGCAGATAGACGGCCTTACAGAGCGGCTCACATCATTCACAGTTTAACCTCCTCTCATCTCACCACCACAGTCCTTCAGTCCGTGGTCTGTCCCTAACGAGCTCTCATTATTAGCTCGTTAACGTGTTAAGGTGGGAGGGGTCATTAATGAGACAAACTCACTGGCCTCCGGACACCCCCCCACTCCCACCACACACACACACACACCCACACACACACACATTTCGTTTTTATTACTTTTATGGAGTTCGTTAATATCTTTAAGCCTCCGCTACGTACAGACCCCCCCCCCACCACACACACACACACACAGGTGTGATTTGGTTTTATATTCCCATCATTACCTTTTACTCGTCTCTGGAGTCGACCTTTATGTCAAACTGACTAAAGAGACGGACTGTCAGGAGGAATCAGCACAATTTAAACTTCTGCTAAAAAGATGAATGCTCCTTTAGGTCTGATTCTCTTTTATTGCTTCTTATGAACGTCAATGTACCAACAGCCATTCATAAGAAATACACAATAAGCAACTGCTTGTCTGTATAGTGAAAACCATCAAATGGCATCAAGCACGTACACAGCTGGAGCCCAACACATCGTTACAAGGGCTAAGGATTTGGGCGAAGCCAGAGAAAAGAAGAAGAGTTGGGAGGCAAAACAGAGGACGTGTTCCTGATGAGATAAGAGCCACACATTATGGGCCAAACAATACAGAGCGTCTTGTCCTCCTTTACACTCTCTACATCTCATCCCTGAACAAGAGAGGGTCACATTGGACATTAGTCAAAGTACGTAATAGTCTGTACAGATGAAAATTCTGCTGTAAAAACACTGTGATGGTAATTTAATAAAAGAATCGTTTCATTCAGCTTGTTAGTCTCAAGGCCAGTTCTCGTTAAGGCCTTCATGCTAACAAGCTCATACAGTAAACTAATTAAAGTAAATAAATTAAACAGATGTTGTTTAATGGAGAGGAAGAGCCTCGCTGCCTGCTACCAGAAACAGATCAAATCACAACACACAACCAAAGTGGAAAGAAGACAACATCTAAATAACACCACCCAACCACACAGGACTTGTTTATTTAGGCAGACAGACAGGCAGACAGACAGGCAGACAGACAGGCAGACAGACAGACCGACAGACAGACAGACAGACAGACAGACAGACAGACAGACAGACAGGCAGACAGACAGAGAGAGAGACAGGCAGACAGACAGACAGACAGACAGACAGGCAGGCAGACAGACAGGCAGACAGACAGGCAGACAGACAGGCAGACAGACAGACAGACAGACAGGCAGACAGACAGACAGAGAGAGAGACAGGCAGACAGACAGACAGACAGACAGACAGGCAGGCAGACAGACAGACAGACAGACAGACAGACAGACAGACAGGCAGACAGAGAGAGAGACAGGCAGACAGACAGACAGACAGACAGACAGACAGACAGGCAGACAGACAGGCAGACAGACAGGCAGACAGACAGGCAGACAGAGAGAGAGAGAGACAGGCAGACAGACAGAGAGAGAGACAGGCAGACAGACAGACAGACAGACAGACAGGCAGACAGACAGACAGGCAGACAGACAGACAGACAGACAGACAGACAGACAGACAGACAGGCAGACAGAGAGAGAGAGAGACAGGCAGACAGACAGACAGACAGACAGACAGACAGACAGACAGACAGGCAGACAGAGAGAGAGACAGGCAGACAGACAGACAGACAGACAGACAGGCAGGCAGGCAGACAGACAGGCAGACAGACAGACAGGCAGACAGACAGGCAGACAGAGAGAGAGAGAGACAGGCAGACAGACAGACAGACAGACAGACAGACAGAGAGAGAGACAGGCAGACAGACAGACAGGCAGACAGACAGAGAGAGAGACAGGCAGACAGACAGACAGGCAGACAGACAGACAGGCAGACAGACAGACAGACAGACAGACAGACAGACAGGCAGACAGACAGAGAGAGAGACAGGCAGACAGACAGACAGACAGGCAGGCAGACAGACAGGCAGACAGACAGGCAGACAGACAGGCAGACAGACAGACAGACAGACAGACAGGCAGACAGACAGACAGAGAGAGAGACAGGCAGACAGACAGACAGACAGACAGGCAGGCAGACAGACAGGCAGACAGACAGGCAGACAGACAGACAGACAGACAGACAGACAGGCAGACAGGCAGACAGACAGGCAGACAGACAGACAGACAGACAGACAGACAGACAGACAGACAGACAGACAGACAGGCAGGCAGACAGACAGACAGACAGACAGACAAGCAGACAGACAGACAGGCAGACAGACAGAGAGAGAGACAGGCAGACAGAGAGAGAGAGAGACATGCAGACACAGAGAGAGAGACATGCAGACAGACAGGCAGACAGAGAGAGAGAGAGAGACAGGCAGACAGAGAGAGAGAGACAGACAGGCAGACAGACAGACAGGCAGGCAGACAGACAGACAGACAGGCAGACAGACAGACAGGCAGACAGACAGACAGGCAGACAGACAGACAGGCAGACAGAGACAGCACCAGTCTGTCTCCATACAGGTCTACTTCACTACTGCTACTAAAAAAACAAGCAACCAGCACTGAAACGGGCCTGTACCGAATCTGGCATCATAGAATCCAGCCTATTGAGGCTGAGACATGATGAGAGAAGGAGATTTGGTTGTCTGTGGGACTGTTCTGGAATCTAAGATGACTGTGGCTGGCAGCCTAGATGTTGCTGCAGCATATATCCTTTAGGTTCATAGTTATGATGGGTCAGGGTTATAGTTCAGGTTATTGATAGGGCGGTCTAGGCTCAGGTGTACAGTTACGGTTGGCTGAGGTCTGCTTTGGACTAACCCAAAGTTACGCTGCTATTGGCCCAGGTTGCTGGAGGACTTTCATTCACATACTGGGCCCCCTTTCCTCTATCATCTTCTGTATTTATTCATGTTCTTCCAAAGCACATTAATAACCCAGCCTGATTTCTTCTCTGTTGTTCTTCAAGGTGTTTCCATTCTTTTTCTTTCCTGTTAAAGTATTTTTTGGGGGAGTTTTTCTGTTGTCATGTGTAATTCCTATTTTAACTGCACAACATAGCTACATGTGAATTACCACCTGAACAGGAGTTGTTGTTGTCACGTAAGTCCTGTCCTATATCTTCATCACTCAGGTGTCACTCAGGAGTTTATGTATGTTACCATGGTGATGATTAAAACTGCTTTTTGTCTTTGGTACAATCAGAGCTCCCTGCCTTAGTTCCCTGGCTGACGATTGTCCGACTGGCTGCAGGTGACATCTCATCTTCTGTCCCATGTGTTTTTTAACTGAGCCCTACAACAATGATGCCGGCAGGCATTGTTATTTATTAAAAACCGTGGTGGGCTAAGTTGGCCTTAAGAAGCACTTAGTGGGTTAAATATTGAGTGCCGGTTATCTCTGAATGTTTGAATGGTTTGACTCTGACTTCGGTCCATTAGGCAACCGAGAGTCACCAAGCAGATATTAAGCAGGGAAATGAGTCACATAATCATGTGAATAACTGAGCAGCAGAAAAATCAAGTGCATCCAAAGTATTAAGCGGCTGAGGGCAGGATGTTAAACATGCTGCACTACTGAAGCATCTTGGTAACCATGACGATCATGATACCATTGGTGATGCTTTGACTTGAGACTCGTCATCACCGAACAAGATATTTAAGCTTAAGCTCTTTAACTGATCAATGCATTTTCTCTGTGACCAGGTTAGCATTTAGCTTAGATGTTAATTAGTCATGTTTAAATAACTTCATCATCTTGTCTATGTCACTGCTCATACTGATAAAATAAATACACACACAAATACATACACATCCTTACACACTTACAGGGTTATGGGTCGGACAGCTTTCAGCCTGCAGCAAAACAGAGATGAGAGGTTCCTGTTTCAAACCACTCTGACACACATTAATAAACCATCCATCACTCACACATACACGTGTACATACACAAACACAGACACACACACATACTACATACCGCCCTAACAAAATAACTTTCAGCTAAAATCTAATTGTGTGTGTAAAGTGTGTGTCTGTATGTGTGTGTCTGTGTAGGATGTGTGTCTGTCGGTGTGTGTTTTATGTGTGTTATGCTAATCGCAGTGCCTCGTTGGTCATTTCAATGTGAACAAATGTACTTAGATTCATTAAGACAGAAAGAGAAAATCCTCATTAAACTTTGATGCTAACGGTGAATATTTCAGCAGCAAAGAGGCAACATAGCTCATTACACATGCACGTGAGAGCGCACACACACGTGTGTGTGTGTGCGAGTCTACGTGCAGGAGTTATTCAGCTCTGACATGAAATATTAAAGCAGACTTCAGCTCTGATCTGCATCACTAGTTCATCTTCTGGAACAGAAGACTCACATCCAAAGACGCTTAAATATCATCCTGAATCATTCCAAAACACATCATCTGGTACTACTGTGATATGTGACCCTAGTAGTTAAATATCATCTGGTACTACTGTGATATGTGACCCTAGTAGTTAAATATCATCTGGTACTACTGTGATATGTGACCCTAGTAGTTAAATATCATCTGGTACTACTGTGATATGTGACCCTAGTAGTTAAATATCATCTGGTACTACTGTGATATGTGACCCTAGTAGTTAAATATCATCTGGTACTACTGTGATATGTGACCCTAGTAGTTAAATATCATCTGGTACTACTGTGATATGTGACCCTAGTAGTTAAATATCATCTGGTACTACTGTGATATGTGACCCTAGTAGTTAAATATCATCTGGTACTACTGTGATATGTGACCCTAGTAGTAGCCTTGGTCCTGTTGTCTTCCCATTGTATTAAAGCTGAATACCTGTTGTCATACATCACTTCCATAAAAAGGTGTAGAACATGATGTAAATTCTAACTTGGCAGCACAGTTTTGGACCAGTTGTAGTTTATTTGTGTCCTTCTTTTAGCTGCTGTCCAGTACAGCAAGTAGCAACAGACCAAGGTTTGTAACACCTGGCAAACAATATGGTGTAAAAATAAAAGATCAAAGTACTTTGGTCATTGCGAAGCATCTTCCCATTTAGTTACACTGACCCCTGTTCGTCCAACACTGGAGCAGTTGGGTCGTCTTGTTCTATGGCCGAACCTGACATGAAGAGGTGAAGCTGTGCGTCACCCATAAGCATTTTCCTTGTCCACTACTTCATGTTGTCTTCCTGTTGTTTTCCATAACTTATTATTGCTTTAAGGTTTTTTCCATCTCTCTTCCCGTTAGTGTCCACTACTTCTCGTTGTCTCTCCGTTGTTGTCCCCCTGTTGTCTTTCAGCGGTCTTCCTGCAGTCGTCCATTACTTTGCGTGTTCTTTGCATTGTCTTCTAGTTATCTTCCTGTTATCGTAAACTACTTCCTGCTGACATACAGTTGTCTTTGTGTTGTTGTTTACTACTTCCTGTTGTCTTCGCATTGTCTTGCTGTTGTCCCCCATTACTTCCTGTTGTTGTCTTTCTGTTGTTTCTCCGTAGTCTCCCCCTTGTCATCCCAGTGTTGTGTTGTGTTGTCTATCCGTTGTCTTCTTGTTGGCTTCCCACTGTTTTCCTGTTCTCGTCCCCTACTTTCCATTGTCTTCCAGTTGTCTCCCAGTGTTCTCCCTGTTGTCTTCCAGTTGTCTCCCAGTGTTCTCCCTGTTGTCTTCCAGTTGTCTCCCAGTTTTCTCCTTTTTGTCTTCCAGTTGTCGCCCAGTGTTCTCCCTGTTGTCTTCCAGTTGTCTCCCAGTTTTCTCCTTTTTGTCTTCCGGTTGTCGCCCAGTGTTCTCCCTGTTGTCTTCCAGTTGTCTCCCAGTGTTCTTCCTGTTGTCTTCCAGTTGTCTCCCAGTGTTCTCCCTGTTGTCTTCCAGTTGTCTCCCAGTGTTCTCCCTGTTGTCTTCCAGTTGTCTCCCAGTTTTCTCCTTTTTGTCTTCCAGTTGTCGCCCAGTGTTCTCCCTGTTGTCTTCCAGTTGTCTCCCAGTTTTCTCCTTTTTGTCTTCCAGTTGTCGCCCAGTGTTCTCCCTGTTGTCTTCCAGTTGTCTCCCAGTTTTCTCCTTTTTGTCTTCCGGTTGTCGCCCAGTGTTCTCCCTGTTGTCTTCCAGTTGTCTCCCAGTGTTCTTCCTGTTGTCTTCCAGTTGTCTCCCAGTGTTCTCCCTGTTGTCTTCCAGTTGTCTCCCAGTTTTCTCCTTTTTGTCTTCCAGTTGTCGCCCAGTGTTCTCCCTGTTGTCTTCCAGTTGTCTCCCAGTGTTCTCCCTGTTGTCTTCCAGTTGTCTCCCAGTTTTCTCCCTGTTGTCTTCCAGTTGTCGCCCAGTGTTCTCCCTGTTGTCTTCCAGTTGTCGCCCAGTGTTCTCCCTGTTGTCTTCCAGTTGTCTCCCAGTGTTCTCCCTGTTGTCTTCCAGTTGTCTCCCAGTGTTCTCCCTGTTGTCTTCCAGTTGTCTCCCAGTGTTCTCCCTGTTGTCTTCCAGTTGTCTCCCAGTTTTCTCCCTGTTGTCTTCCAGTTGTCGCCCAACTGTACCATTGTCGTCACCTTCCTAGCTTTGTTACTTAAATTAAAGAATTCACTGCAGAAAACAAAGGAAGTCTGATATAGTTCTTCAATGAAAAAAACGTATTTCTCTGATTTAATTTTTTTCTTCTTGTTCTGAGACGTATGCCCCCATGATCGGCCCAACAGGGTCCATCACATCCCACTAATAGACTGCCAAATGTTCAGCACACACACACACACACACACACACACACACACACACACACACACACACACACACACACACACACACACACAGAGGGCGTTGACCTGCTATTACTGAGCTTTTCTGCTTCACTGCAGGCTGGCAATGATGGTCAGCTGAGTGTGTGTCTGTGTGTCCTGAAACTTGTAATGTGTTGGTTGAGTAACTGAGTGATTGACACACCGACCTGGAGAAAGACACAGAGAGGCAGGGAGGGAGACAAAGGCCCTCATCTACTAAAGCTTTTGCGCCCACTTCAGGCGTATTTGATTCACAACGTGCGCGTAGCAGCATGGCGAGGTAGCTACAAACATGGTGAAAGCGCACGCTGCCTGTCGAGGGAACTGAAAATGGCAAATTTCGCATTCTCACGTCATGCATATGCATTCATAAGAGGGTTAAGGGGAAAGTGGGAGAAAGTGCGCCTAATTGTAATGTATTCCTCATCTGTATTTACCGGTGCTCTGTAGCAAAGCGTGAAGCAGCAGTGCTGAGACATTCCCATGACTGCTGCCAATAATTGTACCGCAGTTTAACTTCTGCTAAAATGGAATGTGAACGCTGAGTCATCTTTGACTGTAATATCACATGGCTGCTTAATCTGTAACGAGTAATGATTTTGTGTTAACTCAACTGAAAAAGTGTGATCCTTGTGGCAAAAATCCTTTCTGCCGGTCTCCTTGACCGATGTCTCAGATTACTGCTGTCAGTTCACCAGGAGCCAAATGCCAGGAAACACGCATTCTGCTTTTAGGAGGCGCAGATAAAGGCACAACCGCATCCGCTCCCATCTGTTTATGGGGAACCTTCCACTTTTCCTTTGACCCTCCTGTGAATGCATGACATGGAGAGCAGTTCCGTCTGTGCTTTTACCTCAATGCGCCTCGTTTGTACATAACTCTTCATGCTTTTACGCGCACATTGCGAAACAAATACATCTGAAGTGGGCGCAAAAGCGTTGCATGAGGCCCAGAGAGAGAGAGAGAGAGAGAGAGAGAGAGAGAGAGAGAGAGAGAGAGAGAGAGAGAGAGAGAGAGTTCACAATCAGATGAACATCCATAAACACACACACACACACACCTAAACCCACAGACACACACAAACAGCAGGGTTTTAATTAGTAAGTTTTAGTTGAGTGATCAGCTTGTAAAGCTAACAATGTGCCCTCCGCACAACACCTAATTTAATTCAACACTAAAGCTCACATACAGACAAACATAAAGACATAAATACAAACTCACACACAGCTGGAAAATTAACCCAGTTTAAATCAATTTCATTTTGTGCTTATAGGATGAAATGTTGAGTCTGTGTGTCAACAAACACGAGTTCATTAAAACTCAATTTTCTGCAGCAGCTTTCTGTATCGACCCGACAGTTATTAAGTCCCTCCGATTTCATATTTATTTATATATTTATAAAACAGTTTACAACAAGGTTTAGCGCATGTTCAAAATACCACACAGTCGGCGTCCTTCCGTCTGCGCCGTTCATCATTCAACCCTAAACCCTGCAGCCACATACCCTAAATATAAAGATATATCTGTATATATACGGTAGGTCCTTGAAAAGAGGTGTCTCTCCCCGTTCCAGTGTCCCTGCTCTAGTGGTCTGACACACTGAGACTGGAGCTGATCCCGCTATGAAGAGCATGTCTTTGTTTGATGAAACCACATGTCATCGATTCATCTACATTTCAGTCTTTCTGCTCAGAATCAGAAGTACGTGACATCATTTCTTCTTCATGTCCTCTGTTTCCACTTCCTGTCTCCGTCCCAGTGTCTAACTTTTCCTCCCCCTCTCATCTGTCTTCATCTCTCGGTCTCCTGCGGTGTCTCTCGTCCGTCTCCATCACTCCACATTAGCTCCCTCTCTCCTCTATTACCTTCCTCTCTCCTCCATTAGTAACACCTGAATCCTTCTATTAGATTGAGGAAGTCGGCCTCATAAATTCGCCGGCGTTCCTCCGCAGCCGAGCGCCGGCTCAGTATTTTTGATAATGAAAGGATCTGGGCTTAAATTCACATTACCTTTGTGATGTACTTCATGCTTGATCATATCAGGCTCTTTGATTTTATTAACGTCTCTGAATGGATTTCTCGTTCTCTCCGCCCGTCCATCTCCGTCTGTCGCCCCCCTCCCAACGTCTCTTCCAACGAGGGCTTCGTCCTCCGGGGGGGCGCTGAAGGTCGAGAGACTCGGGGTCGAGAGGCGGAAGACTGCCCGGCCGCTGCAAAGCATGATGGGAAACCTTCGAGAGCTTTACCTGAAACAACAGAAGACCTCAGCAGACTCAAACGTGGTTATTTGTAAATACAGGGCTGTAATCACCACCCGTCTGGTACGCGCCGTGACTCCGATCAAACACACCCGAGCTCAGACACTATAAGCATAAATGTCCTTGTTGTGTTTGACCTTGTGACCTCTGAGTCAAACCCAAAACCTGGAGGTAAAATAGGTTTGTTAAAACATTAACCTTAATCAACAAATATCATTTTGTAATATACTGCTTTCACAAACACACACATAAAGCAAAAAAAGGTGCACACATACACACACACACATGGAGTCAGTTAACCCATCCTGACCTCTCTGCTGCTCTGCTGCCTTCCAACACACAACCTGTCAAACTGTCAGTGTGTGTGTGTGTGTGTGTGTATATTTCATTAGTTTCACCAGTTTCAGAGTTTGAGGATCGATATGCTTGAGTGTGTGAGTGTAAGTGTGTGTGTGCGTGTGTATGTTTGTCAGCGTAAAGTAACAAAAGCACTTAAACGTTCAACTAAAGGTTTGACCTCTGTCAGAAGTCCCGCCCCTGACTGTCTGTCACATTTTGATTGACAGCTCTTAACACACCAAATCTTATTGTGTTTGTTGAATTTTGTAAAGAAATCTTTTATGCATAAAAAACAGCTTGATTTAACAGCTTGAGAACTAACATTGATTAACTATTCATATTTATTAATAAAATGAAATATTTATTTGGAGCAACCTGACGGTAAAAGGTCTCTGTGTCCTGTTCTAGTTACTTAAAAATCTGCAGAGCCAACGGACTACGATCTACGAGCATTGTGCTAAAGTACGTTATGGGAGCAGGTTCTAGGAGTCAGGGGGAGGTTGTGAGTGTCAGAAAAAAGGCTTCTAAGAGTTATTAAAGAGCTTATAAGGGTCAACATAAGAGGTTATAATAGTTAATAATAATACATTTTATTTAGGACGCACTCTTCATCAACAGATCTCAGAGAGCAACAGAGCATAATTAATGAAGTACTTTATGAGGTCAGCAGGGAGGTAATAAAGGTCATTGTGGAGGATCAAAGAGTAAGAGTGGAGTTTCTAAGGATCAGTGAGGAGGTTCTAAGGAATAGAGAGACGCTTCCATGAGTTAATAAAGAGCTTTACAAAATTAAGAATTCACTAATGACTGTACTCTGTGCTTTGGATTACTGGGTATTTTGTGGCTCTGCTGTTAACAATCTGCTGAGCTAACCTGTTAAAGCAAGAATAAACTCTTACAATAATCAAGATCTTTGAGAAGCAGCTGCTTTAATAAAAATCTGATAGCAGGAAAATATGTTAGACATACAAGGAACTGCGATGCATAACATTGGACAGTAGGACAATAAGACAATGGACAGCAAGACAAATATTGTTCAATTTATAAATTTACAATTTGTGGTTACTGTAGCTCATTTAATGGAGAACGGTCATTCTGTTCCTTTAATAGAGGAGGGTTGTACTGTACCTGTAAGAAGTACCTTCTTCAATGGAGGATGACCTTTCCTTTAAGAAACAGCTCCCTAAATAGTGGACAGTGTTACTGTTCCTTTAAGAAGCAGCTCCCTTAATGACGGACATTGTTACTGTTCCTTTAAGAAGCAGCTCCTTGAATAGTGGTCAGTGTTACTGTTCCTTTAAGAAGCAGCTCCTTGAATAGTGGTCAGTGTTACTGTTCCTTTAAGAAGCAGCTCCTTGAATAGTGGTCAGTGTTACTGTTCCTTTAAGAAGCAGCTCCTTGAATAGTGGTCAGTGTTACTGTTCCTTTAAGAAGCAGCGCCCTTAATGACGGACAGTGTTACTGTTCCTTTAAGAAACAGCTCTCTGAGACTTGACCTGCCTGAATAAAGGCTTTGAGTTCTACCTCCACGTTTGCTCTTTACAGTCATATCTCCCTATGTGTGATGTAAAATGACTTTATGGAGCTCGTATCATGAAAATTGATTAGTCGTACAGAAAAGAAGGTTAATCGAGACCTTAAATAAGAACTATAACTCTCTCTCTCCACCAGGTTGGTAGGTGTCATCCTCCGCTGCTTTATAGAGAAACCAGACTTAACGAGGGCTAACAAAATGTCAGCAGCCCACCAATCAGGAGCCGGCAACAGGACAGGGAGACTTATTCAAGTGGGAAGTAATTTCAGAGTGAGGATGGAGAGGGGAGGAAGACAATTAGAAGGAGTGAGAGGGGGATGAAGACAAAGACTTAGAAGAGGAACAAGAAGTATAGTTAAAGAAGAGGATGAAAAGGAGGGGGGGGAGAAATGGGAAAAGGAGGCAGAGGAGGTAAAGATGGAGAAGAGAAGGAGAAAGGTGAAGAGGAGGAGGAAAGTGATAAGGAGGAGGAGGGGGAGAGAAGGGTGAAGAGGAAGAGGAGGAAGAGGAGGATGAGAAATTTAGAAACAAGAACCTAACCTCCCCCTCTCTTTCTCTCTCTCTCGCTCTGTCTAAATCAATCAATAATTCCCTTGTCGTTACTGCAGCATGAAGCCAGGATAAAACAGGGAATTATATTTATGAAACAACAAAGTGCTCACACAGCAAAACAAATAGTAAGAACCCGCCAGTCTGTCTGTGTGTGTGTATGTGTGTGTGTGACACATGTCAATAATTTTTCCATAGAAAACAGTGTTAATTCTGAAATGGATTTTTTGCTGTGTAAGCATGAAGAGAGAAAAACACATTTGACCAGCATATACAAATGTGTATATTGCTATGTAAATATATTAGTGCTGTCAAACGATTAAAATATATTTATTCGTCACAGTTAACTCAAAATAAATCACAATTATTCACACATAATTTTTCTCTATTCTAAATGTCCCCATTCATTTTTTTTCCATAATTTTTCGTCATTTAACTGCTCTTATCAACATTGAAAAGTGTGTTGGCTTGCTTCTTGCAAATGTTTTATTTTACTGAAAAACATTGCGAGTGGAACATGACCTCATAGCAGAGTGGAACATGACCTCATAGCAGAGTGGAACATGACCTCATAGTTGAGTGGAACATGACCTCATAGCAGAGTAGAACATGACCTCATAGCAGAGTGGAACATGACCTCATAGCAGAGTGGAACATGACCTCATAGCAGAGTAGAACATGACCTCATAGTAGAGTGGAACATGACCTCATAGTAGAGTGGAACATGACCTCATAGCAGAGTGGAACATGACCTAATAGTTGAGTAGAACATGACCTCATAGCGGAGTAAAACATGACCTCATAGCAGAGTGGAACATGACCTCATAGTTGAGTGGAACATGACCTCATAGCAGAGTAGAACATGACCTCATATTAGAGTGGAACGTGACCTCATAGCAGAGTGGAACATGACCTTATAGCAGAGTGGAACATGACCTCATAGCAGAGTGGAACATGACCTCATAGCAGAGTGGAACATGACCTTATAGCAGAGTGGAACATGACCTCATAGCAGAGTAGAACATGACCTCATAGCAGAGTGGAACATGACCTCATAGCAGAGTAGAACATGACCTCATAGCAGAGTGGAACATGACCTCATAGCAGAGTAGAACATGACCTCATAGTAGAGTGGAACATGACCTCATAGTAGAGTGGAACATGACCTCATAGCAGAGTGGAACATGACCTCATATTAGAGTGGAACGTGACCTCATAGCAGAGTGGAACATGACCTTATAGCAGAGTGGAACATGACCTCATAGCAGAGTAGAACATGACCTCATAGCAGAGTGGAACATGACCTCATAGCAGAGTAGAACATGACCTCATAGCAGAGTGGAACATGACCTCATAGCAGAGTGGAACATGACCTCATAGCAGAGTGGAACATGACCTCATAGCAGAGTAGAACATGACCTCATAGTAGAGTGGAACATGACCTCATAGCAGAGTGGAACATGACCTAATAGTTGAGTGGAACATGACCTCATAGCAGAGTAAAACATGACCTCATAGCAGAGTGGAACATGACCTCATAGTTGAGTGGAACATGACCTCATAGCAGAGTAGAACATGACCTCATAGCAGAGTGGAACATGACCTCATAGCAGAGTGGAACATGACCTCATAGCA
The DNA here is from genome assembly GCF_949316345.1 of Pungitius pungitius. Classification (NCBI taxonomy): domain Eukaryota; kingdom Metazoa; phylum Chordata; class Actinopteri; order Perciformes; family Gasterosteidae; genus Pungitius; species Pungitius pungitius. The sequence goes on along the minus strand of NC_084920.1, from coordinate 197,696 downwards.
GAGTAGAACATGACCTCATAGCAGAGGTATTTTTGAGACCTCCTGATGGATAAAAACAATATAAAGTCCGTATTATCTGCCTGAGAGCATTCGGAAGTAAAGAGATGAATACATACTCACACCTTCTTCTCTTCAAACATAACAGAGGATGTGATACTGAAAGTAATTCTCACGTCTTCATGATCCATGCTGCTCCTGGTATTTAGTCCACCTTTCCCGTGCACTGTGATGATAAGAGTCTTAATTAGTAGCTAGAAGCGATGTGGTTGAGACAAACCAGTCTAATGAAGTATTTGTTTCCCTAAAGATTGTATTAACACGAGCACGGACATATAAACATAAAGAGACACCCGCATGTGAGTCTATACACAAATATATGTGTTTGTAATGCAATGAAATATTTCAAAGTCATTTACGCAGCTTTGTTTCTTTCAGGTGTGCATTGACACCTGGCCCCTGAAGCACTGCGTGCTGCAGTCACTTAGATGGAGAGAATGACACGGTAGTTTAAGATGGAGAGAACTTTTTGCATTGGAAGTAAAACAAACAAGAACTGAGCAGAGGAACCCACACATGTTGCTAACTGCTAGGCTACTTCCATCTCAACATCTACTCTGCAGAGATAGTGTGGAAAACGTCCTGCTAAAGGAGAGCTGAGAGCAAAGTGCACAAGGACAGCAGTAAGAGTCGTAGTTCAACATGTTCCACCTCCAACATGATCACATGGGGGGAGTTTGTGTTTAAATGTGTATGCATCTGTCTATGGGCCTGAACGAGTGATCTTTTTAAGGCTTTTAAGCAGTGCTAAGCAGTGTGATTGTGGAGGATTTTTTCAGGAATCAGGATTCAGGAACATTAATTACCAAAACATGTTAGTTATACAAGGAATTTGACTTGGCGTTTGGTGCATAACAACGGACAGTAAGACATAGTGCTTACTAGAAAATGGCATGTTCAATTTACAAATTTACAATTTGACTTTGCGACAGGTGTATGTGGATGGAAGGGGCACAAACAGTTTATATCCGGGGGGGAGAGGGGTCGGCTACAATCTTTCTGGCTGCTTCAAAGTCCTGGAAGCAAACAAGTCCTGGAGAGACGGCAGATTGCAGCCAATCACCCTCTCTGCAGAGCGGATGACACGCTGCAGCCTGTCCTTGTCCTTGTCCTTGGCTGTGGCTGCAGCATACCACACAGTGATGGAGGAGCAGAGGATGGACTCCATGATGGCCGTGTAGAAGTGCACCATCATCGTCTGAGGCAGGTTGAATTTCTTCAGCTGCCTCAGGAAGAACCGGTTCCACTGTTTTTATTATTGTGAGAGACTCTGTAACCTCTTTACCACAATGCAAGATGTTTTTAGAGGGTTTGGTGAGACCTCGTCGAGGGCTACCTTTATTTTAGGAGTCAGCTGCAAACAAGGGTTCAGAAGGCGAAACTGTCAATCAACACAAGGAGGAAAAAAACGAGTAGAGGACGGAGCAAGACAGGAAGTGCTTCATTTCTCAATCTCACGAATCAAAGGTGGAATCTGGGTTGATTTTAGAATAATCAACATGTAAGATTTTAACGAAATATGGTGCTACGACGCGACAGTATGTTGTGTGGCTGGAGAAGCTCTAGTATTTAACGTTCCTTTCAAAGCAATTTGAGGACTTTGTATTGCTTTTTCTTCTTGTTCTGTGCTTTTGTCTGTTGATTTGTTTAAGCTTGCCATGACAACAAGGTTTTGCTCGTTCATATTGTTTAAAGCAAAATAAAGGTTTTCCAAAAAATCTCTCTCTCTCTCTCTCTCTCTCTCTCCACCCCCCCACCCCCTTCTCTCTCTAGGGAGGAACAGCAGATTGCTTTTCTCACCCTGCTGCTCTAAATGTCATTTTGCTGAGAGAAGGAAGACAGACAAGAAGCAGCAGAAGAAGAGAACGATGAAGGTAAAGAGACAGCAGAAGAAGATAATAAACTAATTAAGAGTCATTTTCTTTTGTTTCTTTATGTAAAATTTTTTTAATTACTTTAAAATTATGATATTTTCATGTTTAAACATCGAAGAGACTGAGAGAGTCTTATTTTTAATGAAAAAAAGAATTTAAAATATAATAACATTAACAACAACAATTATTTTATTAGGTTCATATAAATGTTTGTACAATTATAATAAACTTATTTTTAAATATATAATAAAGTGTTGAACACCAGGGGGAGCTCTGGACCTGTTCCCACACACACACACACACACACACACACACACAAGCACGCAAACAGACACTAAACTCTCACACTTATGGGGAAGAAATACTCTCTTCCTTCATTCCTAACATCTGCACTCTGTTAACCAACCCCCCCCCTTGAGACTGGTCCGGCAGGCAGAAGAGAACCCGTCTCTTTGTTTAACGACTGCGAAGGTTTCAAAACGTACATCCGCACTAGTACATAACCTAACTATTATTATTTTTATTGTAATATTATTATTATTATTATATTATCACTACTATTGTTCCTAATCCTAATACCCCTATTCAAATTATTATTAAATTAGTATTGCTATTGTTACCATCATTATGCCTTCTTATTATCCCTGCTATGAATCCTATTTTTATTAGTAGTACTTAATAATAATAATACAATTTTTACTATTATTACCATTAATTGTATTGTTAAAATACATATCATTGCTAAAATGATTTCTATTCCTCGTTGATACTATTGTTTACAATAATATGAATATCATATTACTTATTTAATTATTATAATTCAGATTATTACCATATTTTTGTTATACATCTTTTATTATATATTAGTAGCATTATTGTCACGCATATTATTGTTACTATTGTATTCATATTAGCTTACGTGCTAGTATTAGTATTGTTGTTACTAATATTACAATTATTGATTTTGATTGAGGGATAGCTCATTGATAGATTCTTGATGAATAAATAGATGATAGATTATTGAAAAGAGAGTTATTATTAATAGATAGATTATATATTATGAATATTTCTAGTTGGATAGATAATCTACTTATTACTTATTAATAGACAGATTAATTATAGATGGATGCATAGATTATTGATATATGGATAGATTATAGATTCTGGAAAAATAGATGAATGAATGTATTGATTGATTATTACTAGAAAGATTTGTAACTGATGGATACTTGATAGCTTGATTTTTTTGCCTAATCAAATTAAATTAAATTCATTTTATTTTCTATAGCCCAAAATTTCTCTCAGAGGGCTTTACAGTCTGTACATATTTTGTGCCAAAAACCTCAAATCGACACAGAAAAAACTCTAAAATGAAATTACCCTTCAACAAAACACAGACTTTAAGAAAGTCTAGTAGAGGAGAATCCGTCTTTCAGGATGGACAGACTGCAATGGATGTCATGTGACACAATGAACAACATAAAAGATGCACAATACATTCAGTTCATATGACAATAAAAATAAATAATATATATATATATATATAATATAGAATAAAATAAAATAGAAACTGTACAAATACTTGCCAGTAGTTAGCCAGGTGTACGGCAGGACCACTGCAGGGACAACCACCATCAGGTAGAACGTCCATCAGATAGAAGCACCATCAGGTAGAATCACCATAAGGTAGAACCTCCATCAGGGGCAACCACCATCAGGTAGAACCTCCATCAGATAGAACCACCATCAGGTAGGAGCACCATCAGGTAGAGCCACCATGAGGTAGAACCTCCTTCAGGTAGAACTTCCATCAGATAGAACGTCCATCAGATAAAAGCACGATCAGGTAGAAGCACCATCAGGTAGAAGCACCATCAGGTAGAAGCACCATCTGATGTGCAGGGTAACTTGTATTTCTAGAACAGACAAGATAAAACGTGAATATCCTGGCAGTGGCAAATAGCTTTAAATGTATAGTTGATTGAATGACATAATAATGTTTAAATTGAGATAACTTTACTGTTACTGTGTGAAGGGAAGACTGCTGTTAAAAAGTCCTGTATTTGTTTATGGAGTTTGCCCATAAAAGGTTATTTCTCCTTTGTTCATACATTAGTACTTTTGGAAATTCTAATCCAAAATCCATTTTTTTATATTGCGCAGACAATGTGATTAATTGTGATTAAAAATGCATGTATTATGTGTGTGTGTTTCCCTCTGTCCCCGTGGCTCTCTGTGTGTATATGTGTGTGTGACGGTGTGTCTATCTGCTTGCTCGTTCATCTGTGCGTGTCTTCCCTTGTGTTTCTTTCTGTGTGTTTTTGTGCGTGTGTGTGTGTCTGTGTAAGTTTCTCTGTGTGTATAATTGCCTCTGTGACTGTATCTCGTTGCCAGGTGCTGATGATGATGTGTTGTTACCATGGTGATTACTGAAGCAGAACAGCTGAAAGACAGGCGGGGTCACAAAGGTCAAACACCCCCCTAACTCATGAGTTTAGTTGAACTTCGTTGCTTCATTAAATAACTGCACGAAGAGCCACAGCAGCAGCTCAGCTCTCATTGGAAGGTTACCTCATGACCTCATGGTCCATCCAATCAGACCTCAGCTCAGGTCGGATATCGCCCAGGTACGATATCCTAAGTCCTTGTACGTTTCATTTTCATCTCTGTCCCTTTTCTCTTCATCTTCTCTTTGTAGTACGCCTTCATCTTCGTCACTCTTCTACGATGACTTTGGTCTCTCCGAGTCTTAAGGCTTATTTCATTTCCATTTAACTTATTTTAGTTTCGTATTTCTACTAAAATATTTTCTCTTAAGTTTTATTTACGTATGGAACACATCAATATTTGTTGAGACAATTATTATGTTAAGAGTTAAAATACCGACATTGGTCTGATATTAGTGCAAAAGTTTAAAAAAAGTAAAACATTCTTATGTGATTCATATTAAATTTAGTATCAAGTCAAATCCAAACCCATGAAAATGATATAGACTTTGACTATTTTATTTTTATTTTAAAATACAAATATATATTTTTATTAACTGGTATGTTTGAACTATTTATTGCCTGCTGAAGAAATAAAGTTTCAGATGTTAATATGCAGGAATGTTTCGTGTTTAATATTGAGAATACTTTATATTCTGAGCAGTGATCTTCTGACATTTATTCAACAGCAGACGAATATATCCTCCTCATATAATCAATAAGTATATTCCTATAAACTCTGGAGGAATAAATCCTCCTCCTCATGTAATCAATAAGTATATTCCTACAAACAGTAGGAATAAATCCCTCCACAGCATATAGTCAATACATGTTCATGTTTTTTAATAAATGTCTTCATATATTTAAATATTATGATTGTTATTATTTTCCATGTCATTTAGCTTTTATCCAAAGCGACTTACAACAAGAGCTATTCCACCATAAGGAAACAAACTCAGAAGAACAAGAAACAACAAAGTACAATTTCATCAAATAAGCCGATGTACAACTAGTTATAGATGTTAGAGTCCAGTTTAAGGTCTACAGTGTGTTAGTGTGTTAGTGTGAAGATGTGAAGGCTCTCTGTGGTCCTGATGTCATCACAGAGCTCCTTCCACCATCTAGGAGCAGGACAGCAAAGAGTGGAGATCTAGTCCAGTGTTCTGCTCTCAGTGAGGAACAAGCAGCTTGATGTTGGGATGGAGGGTTCTACCAGGTCCTGGATGGAGACTGGACCCCATCCACTCACAGCCCTGCAGAGCTACACGGGTCCATGTCCTCATGGAGACAGAATGCCCAGTTGGTGTATTCACATTAGAAAGGTTTTATCTCAATTGACCATCACTGAAGAAGAAACTGTGATGACACACACACACACACACACACACAAACACATGCACGTGGTCACGGTTCGGGTTTACTTCCTGTTTTAGTTTGTCTCTTGTGTCCCTTGGTCAACTTCACTTCCTGCCGTGTCCTGTCATCACCTGTGATTGTCTGCAGTGTCCATGATTGTTTCCACCTGTGTCCAATCACCTGCACCCCCCCCGTATGTTTAAGCCCTTTCTGTCTTGTACCCCTTGTCGCACATGTTGATGTGGAGTGTCTTTGTTTTTTCCCTTGGAGGTTTTTGAATTCTTGAATTTGGGATTTTTTGAGTTTTGAAGCGGACTATTAGTCTTTTTTTGTTGAGAAGTCTGTGTTCTTCCTGCTTGCCTCTGCCTAACTCGTCCTTATCACACACACACACACTCTTACAGATACACAAAAACACAAAGCGGCCACTTTGCTGTCCCAACACGCAGACATACACACACGCACACACACACAGAGGCTTTCAGAAACACTCCATAATAATTTATTGTGAATGAAATATTGATCAGCTTTAATATTGATCAGGCTTTTAGGCTTGTGCCACTCAAACCGACATTTTATTTTTGAAAAAATGGCAAAATAAAGATGTTCATGTCGTAGTTAAAAAGGTTTTAACAAAGTGAAAACAAAAGGAATTCAAAGGCTCAAATGCAAAACTGTGTGACACACACAGTTTTGCATTTGAGCCTTTGAATGCATTTGTGTGTGTGCGTGTTGTGACGTTAAAGTGGCTGCTTCGTGTTTTTAAAATACATGTTAATATTTCACCACGTCTCCGTCGGTCTGCTTGTGAGTTTCTTGTGATTTCGTGTGCGTGTCTTTAAGTATCTTGTGTAGCTGTGAATGGTCGACGGAGCAAAACCCCGTCTTCATATTTATTTAACTACATAAATCGTCTCTGGTTTTGTCCTTAATTAATTAAATATGAACACGGAGGTTTTTCTTCTAAATGTACCAGTTTTTAAATATTTAATTCTGATTTACACGTCGTCCTCATCTGAGGTTTGTCTTTTAAACATAAAAGCATAAATTGGTCTTTCCTTGCTCTTAAGCGCTTCTTTAAAGTTCACTGACACATATCTTATCGAACCCCCTGTTCACTCAGTACAAGTAGTACAAGTACTTCTCAGTAATAAAAACAGTAATAGTACAGTTACACTTCTCACAGTAATTAATCTTGTCTGTAATAAACACAATAAACACTCAACGTTTGAAAAATGATGACGTCATCAGGTATTCAACTGATAATGGGGATCATGGGAGAAGCGTTCACGCTGCGATCCCTGTCAGGTTTAAACAAACCTACAAATTCTACCAAACTGAAACCACCATAGCCATGGAAATCCCAAAAGCTGGAGATTGTGGTAGGAGATTTAAACAGCCACAGCATGCAATGGGGATACATCAAAAACCAGGGAGATGGAGATGCAGTAGAAAAGTGGGGCCAACACTAAAAGCTTAATCTGATCAAAACAACAAGCAGAGAAGGTTGGACCCTGACATTTTTTGTCAGCCACAGGATTGACAGATTAGGAAAAATGTTGGTCTTGGTCCACTGCCAAAGACCCAACAGCGTCTCGTTGGTTTCACAATCAACACTGCAATAACCCAACAGGCAGCTCCGTTCCAAAGAAGATTCAACTTTGGAAAAGTGAACTGGCCTGGCTTCCAAGAAGATGTTGTGAGGAAAATTGCTCATTTTCCAGCAGACAAATTTAGACAAATTCACTAAACTTGCAAAAAGTCGCAAAAATTATTTTTTCAGGGGGGGCATTTCAGGGGGTTAGGACGCTCCCCTGTTTTAATGGTCCACTGTACAGTCTGGATCAATAAGGTCTGGATCCTCAACGGTCTGGATTTTTAAGGTTTGGATCATTTTAGGTATGGGTCCTGTAAGGTCTGGATCACCTGGTGACACAAACTAGTCTGGCGTCTGACTTTAAGTTAAAAATAATGTTAAGTGGACTTTCCAGGATCTCTAGGCCCAGACCTGCTTTTTCTTCTTCCTCATCTCCCCCCCTCCTCCTCCCACCTCCTGACACATGATTACACTGGTAGTGGTGGTGTTGCCATGGTGATTATTAACACTAATCACTGGAGGGAAGTCATTGCTATGGCAACAGCAAAAACAGCAGAGTTTGTGCTACGGGTTGGAATGGAGGGGGATGCCCATTTAAAGACACTGGTCACTGGGGAGGGGGGAGTAGGAGGGGGGGGGGGTGTTTAATATTCAGAGAATTCGTGCTGCAGCAGAAAATGAGAATACTGAAGAGGAGGATACATATATATATATATATAAACTTTATTCAGTGTGTTAGTGTGTATGTGTTGTGACGTCACCGGCTGTCTAGGTGGCAGAGGGTCATCAGGAGAGTGGAAACACCAGTGTTGGTTTGTTGGTGCCCTCTAGTGTCAGGTGGTTTGTCTCCGTCCTGAGACACCTGGTTTGCGTGTTGTGAAGAGCATGGTTTGACCTGACATTGATACGCTATTGCAGACCCACACACAAACACTCCCCACACACACTCACCTCGACCACCGAAACTACTGACTCCACTGTTGTGCTGCCTAAGTTATGCTTATGGTGCTTAAGTTCATTCTACTTCAGTTATGTTCTACTTATGTCATGTTTACTCTACTTCAGTCATGTTTATTCTACTTACCATTGGCGGCTGGTCCATAGAGGGCAATGGAGCGTGCCATGAGCGACCGAAAAATTATTGTTACGTTCCTCAACTAATGAACTAATGAACTAATGAACAAAAAATGAAAATAAACTGTAAGAAAGGAATTTGTAAACAAAAGATTTTTTAACAATAAACCAAAACATCCAGATCATGTACAAACTCAAAACTTACTGTCCAACAGTGGAAAAATACCACAATGATTAACTTCCAGCACATTGACAAACACCTAAACACACACAGCAAATCCAAGCTCCCTTCTTCTTGACTTTTATCCACCGTGGCACCAATCAGCTGATTGCTTCCAGCCTCACTAAGGGCTTTCAGCTGTTGGTTCCAGGCAGGACGCAGAGCAACCTTAAATGAGAGAGAGAGCAAGAACATGGTATCCACCCGTAACACTTCCTCCCAGAAGACCAAACCGTGGTTTTGCCAGATCCCCATCAACACCCCCATGTGTTTTATCTACACACACACAACCACATCAAAACATCTTACCCACAGGATAAAGCATCAGTGATCACATTTTCTGCCACTTTTTTATGCTTTGATTGAATATTGAACCCCCGCACCAACAAGGCCCAACGCATCAGCCGCTGGTTTTGGTTGTACATCCTGGTCAGGAAGACAAGAGGAATATGGTCAGTGAACACAGTCACCGGTCACAACATACACCTCAAAATGCTGCAGCGTGAGAAGCGTGGCCAGCGTCTCCTTCTCAATGGTGGAATAGTTCAGCTGGTGACGCTTGAACTTCACTGAGACGTAGCACACAGGATGGCACACACCAGCCTTCGCGCAACAGCACCGTACAATTAGCAAGGTTCAAGGTCAATGGTTTAGCCTCAGTTATCCGAATACACCACCACCAGTCTCTAGTGTTCTTTTTCTTTCTAAGCACTCTCCTCTCGTCTTTCGTGAGGTGTTGGATTGTCTGTTTGTCTGGAGAGGTTTTTTTTGGGTGTGGGGTGTTTCTGTGTGTGAAATCCTTGCTTATTCACGCAACTGGGTCTGCGTTTGGGTCCATTCCTGTGGGTAACCCTGTGACACTTCAACCCTTTGCTTTCTTTCTTCCTCAATTCTCCGTTCTTGTTCTTCTAGTATCCTCTTTTCCTCTGCCAACTTCTTATTTTCCTTCCTTCTCTCTTCCTCCACCCTTATCCTTTCTTCGTCACGTAAAACCTTCTGCTCTGCCTCAAGCTTTTTCCTTTCTACCTCTTCTAGGCTTTTTTCCTCTACCAATCGTCTAAGTTCTTCCTTTTCCCTCCTAGCTCCCAGTTCTCGTGTACGAGTCAACACGAGGAGAATCTCGTCTGGGAAAGACGTTTCTGTGCATTAGAGCAAATTCATCCACCAGAGTAGCAGCTTGCTGCAGGGTAGTCACCTTCTGCTCATTTAACTACATAACAGTACGCTGTGGCACACTGTGAAACTTGAAATATTCCATCTTTGGAATCGCGCTGCGGTGTGATAGCCTATCAGCGCCGATCCCCATCGTCCTGCAGACACCGGTATCCCGAGCTGTACGATACATGCTGGTATATCTAAGTTTACATTTAACTGTTATATTGCAACCGGTCCGGGAAAGACCTCGCACGGCTAGCACCATGTACCGCTGGCAGCGGCAGTCATCCAGATGCAGTTTCTGGAGAAGTCAGTGAAATTCACCAAACTACCTACAGATGATATTTAGTGCAAAAACACGACTCCATTAGAAGGTCCGATGTTTGTAGGACTTCCACAACAAGTACAGAGTCGCTATGTCTTCCACGGTTAATGCGGAGGAAAAAAATGGCAGAAAGTCAAACTATTTTAAGGTGATAAACCACGCCCCCTCTCCGTCGCGTCGGGCTACATGGGATAAACGCAAATTCACCACTCCGAGAGTCCTTCAGCGCGTTTAAGAGCGCTTGAGGCGATGCAACAAAGTTCGGTCTGAACGTACCACTACACCACTGATCAAAAATAATCTTTTCAGCTCTGCCAAGAGAGCTGTTAGCCCAGACTGCAAAAACGCTGTCTATAAGCCTTTGGCTCCAACTCGTACACTACGGTTTAGCACTTTTAACTTTCTCGTCTTCCACACACAGTAAAGATCATGCTTCCTGAGTCTTACCCACCAACTTGCATTGTAGTAAGATGGCCCACACGTTTTCTGGCCAACGAAAAGCAGCAGCAATGTGCTCAAATAGGATTCCACTTAACTCTCCCGAAACACAGGGACCAACAAAATATACCTGTGCACATCAAATGCAGCAGCATTATTAAATGTTCCTGGCGCACTCACAGGACCGTGCACAGCACTCGCATTTAGCTCCAACTTGCGCATTTTATGAGAGATCTCTGCCTCAGATTTTTGAAACTCATACTCCCTCCAAAATTGAAACTCCCGCTCCTCCTTGTCTAAGTGAAGATGAGCAAGGCGCACCTTTAGACGGGCATACAACCCAGAACCTGGAGATGACTTCAATGAAAATGGAACAAACTGGGGCATTGTGTCCAGCTTTGTCCCTGCCACACCACAACCGGAGTAGAATGCTTCGGCTGCCGCTCAGCCACCATCGGAGGGCCAGAGCCCTCGTCGCCCCGCGCCGATACCGGCAAGCTAAGCTATAATATGTTGCCACCTCCCTCAACTCACTCTTCTTACACCGCTCGAACTGCGTGAGAGAGGTATTAGCCACAAACACCGCTATATCAAAGGCTGCCATAGAAAAACCAACAGCAATGTAGCAGGCTGTGAGAGCTGTTGAGGGAAATAACTGCAGAGAAAGAGTCTTCCATCTTTGAATACTGATGATATTCAACTGTCGGCTCCAACTCCCCTGACACACACATGCTCACACACACACACACACACACAAAGATGATTGGTATTCCTGTCAGTAAGGCACGTTGGTGAAGACTGACAGTCATCCATTTACATCAATGTCTGACCCTGGGAGGACGTCGTTCACGGATAGAGACAGAAAAACAGATGGATGGACTGAAAGAAAGACAGATAGAGAGACCGATAGAGAAAGACAGACAGACAGACAGACAGACAGACAGACAGACAGACAGGTTAAGCATTGAGAGGACATTTTGATTGACAGGGTGGGGTTCAATCAGCTATCAGGATGTTCAGTGGAGACGAGGCGATGAGGGCCAGATAATGGAATCATCTCCTCACACACACACACACACGCACACACACACACACACTGTAACACAAAGACTGACACGTTTTATTATAAGTGTTACTGAGTTTTAAGAGAAGAACTGTGATGATTTGTGTGCCAACAATTCAAAGAGTAAAGATCCTTTAAATATCCTGCAGAGAGAAAGGAGGACGGACAAGAGGATAGACAGGTGGACAGACGGGAGGACAGACAGGAGGACAGAACATAGGAAAAATAGGAGGACAGACAGAAAGACAGACAAGAGGACCTATGAGAAAGACATGTGGACTAACTCTTAACTAACATTGAGTCCCATAATGTGCTAGTATCTTCTTCGAAAACTTGCTTTTGCTTTCAATTGTCCATCGAAGCCGATGATGACGTCCACTTCTGAGTCGTTGGTGACTGTATAGTCCTATCCTGGATCCACAGATCTGTGTATGCCATAGTGGTGGTACCGGCAACCTCCTGTCCTCCTCCAGTGCTTTTGTCCCGTCTTGACACATCTGACGCCAGGTGTTACGGTCAAAGGCCACGCCCTCCAAGTTCCTAGGCCTCATTTTGCACTTTTTTACCACTGCTTTGAGTTGGTCTTTGTAGTGCACACGCACACACACACACACACACACACACACACACGCACACACACCCACGCACACACACACAGAAACTAACTAATTAATGGTAAAAGGGTAAAAGTGACACTTCCTCTCTCTTTATTGGTCCTATATCTCACAACCTTGATCACCCTCTAATTCAGTAATTACCTCGATGGCTGACATCATTATATTAAAGAGTGTGTCAGTGTGTGTGTGTGTATATGTGCATATCTATTTTTTGTGAGTGTGATGTAGTTGTCTCTTAATTAGCCTCCTCTTCTTTTACTCACGCCTCCTGCAGAGATCTTTGATTAAAACACTTTAGATGTTAACACTGTGATCATCTGACACACAAACAGATACACCCACACACGTTTATACATACACACAGTAACAAATTGCTGTAAATTTACAGTGTATTTCTAACGGTATCTTACTGTATGTCATAATAACTGTAACATACAGGAAAATGTCCATCCCTTGCTTGTAAATTAAAGGCCAATGTCATAAATAAACAGTAATAGCTGTCTATATATTTACAATAATAGCAAACTACCATAATTCAACTGCATGATACATACATTCTATGAAATGGTTGAAAACATCTTTATACAAGTGCAGTGAATCCCAATCCATCTACATCTGTTGTAAGTAAGTGCATGTATGTCAGCCACTGAAAAAAAGGTCCTGTAAGTCATCATAAAGAGATAGAATCTTATGAGATACGATAATGCCTTTGATTACAGGAGCTTTTTTTCAGTGACCGGAATGGGCTTCCATAATAATGTTTCTGTAATGATTAAAATGTTTGTTTTATTCAAAGTGTTCATTGCCTAAAAGTCATTTGAGTGAGAATTGCGACCATCATGAAGATACTCATTTAACGTTATATGGACTTTGCATTAGGAGAAGGGTTCATGTGACTAAACACCAACTTCAGTTTTTACCGCGACCACCGACCAGCGGGGGAACGAACCACCGAACGAACCCTAACCCTAACCCTAACCCATCTGAAAAGCAGGTCCACTTAACTTTTCACTTCCAGTATTAACAACACATGGTTTGTTATTGGCATCATTGCCATGATATCGGAAGTGATTTATGCATTGATGTATTTGCAAGTACTTCAACTCCTTCTGTTCAATGAGATGGCTGATATAGAATGCCAGGTCATACGATACAATGCCTTCAAAAATACCATGGCCCATGCAAGGCAGGAAACCAGGATTACAAACATGAAAAAAGGTTCATATCAATGAAACCACCGATGTGTGATCCCAGATTTTCTCCAGCAATAGCACACAGAGTGCCTTTCACCTGCCCATCCGTGTGGCTATGCCATTATCCTCTATATGTCTTCATCAAGTGTACAAAAGACTTTTTTGTGGCCAAAGTAATCCCGCTCCTTTCATAGTAGAGCCAGTTCCATGTGTTCAACACTAAACCTGTTGTCACGGTTTGGTCCCTCTTCCTGTTTTAGTTTGAAGTTTCATGTTCCTTGTGGTCCTGGGTTAACTTCACTTCCTGCCTTGTCTTGTGATTGCGTGAGTGTCTCCACCTGTGTCCAATCACCTGCACCTCCCTTGTGTATTTAAGCCCTGTGTGCCTGTTGTCCTTTGTCGCGTCATTGTCCTTGTCAGTCCTCGTTGGTGCATGTCCGTTGGCTTCTGTTTGAGTCTTTTATGGTGAATAAATAGCACCTTCTAAAAGACCTGAATCCTGCGTTTGAGTCCTGCCTGCCTGCCTGCAACCTGCACCCAGCCTTGTGACACCTGTTATGATTTCAAGGCATCTAATGCATTCTTAGCGTCACCATCAGGAATCCCTAAAGTTGGCAACTTTTCCCTCAGTTTTTGAAACAGATGAAACTGACGTATGTCATGCACTGCCTGGAAATCTTCAATTATGCTCTGCATAACTGTAGTAGGGAGCAACAACTTGAAGTTTAAGGCAAAACAAAGTACTTCAGGAAAAGTAGCCCATCTGTGCTTTATGGAAACATCTCTTCCTGGTCTCCTTCCATGTCATCATTAACATTGGAAGCCTCTGCTTCGTCATAAGAGCACCCTGCTTGCTTAACAGTATTCTCTCCATTAGCATTAGCTCTATCAGACTTTGTTGCTGTTAAACGATTAACAACTCCACAACGTAAGACTGGTCTAATGTGAGTCTTTAAGTGAGAAAATAAACCTGACAAACTGTCACACTTGACGGTACATAAATCAAACAATAAAACGTCTAATGTGAATGTCCTTGTGTCGGTACATCCTTCCTTCAATTTGTACTCCCTCAGACCTGAATGATCTAAATATACAGAGGGTGAAATAAGTATTACACATAACGTTATTTCTGAACTGCTTTGTTTTGGTTTCTTTGTATGTATGTATTACTTGGGTTGTTACCAACATCTGGTTAAAATGTATTTTCTTATATTCTCCTATATTTACTGAGAATAATGGTGACATGTTCAATACTTATTTCACCCGCTTTATCTACAACCTGTGAGTCATTTCTGACAACAACCTCTCCTTTGAACAAAATGTCAAATCACTTAAAAAACATCTCTATGGCCCTCGCTCATCTCATTTGGTGCTGAAACTTTGATTTACGACTTCATCACCTCAAGAATCAACTACTGCAACAGAACTTTTCAGGGACCATCATCCAAAGTCCAAAAGAAGCTCCAGAGCTCTCGTGCTCGCCTGCTCCCAGTCCTGCTCCCAGTCCTGCTCCCAGTCCTGGTCCCTCATCGATTTGCACCACCACACTCCATCACCGACCCTAACCCTGACCTGCTCCACTCATTCCATACTCTATGGAATACTCAATATATACTAGATACAGTATAGCATGAGGTTTATTTATAATCTAATAGTACATAGTAAGTATATTAGTATAGTAGTTGTCACAGTTTGGGTCCTCTTCCTGTATTATTTTGTAGTTTTCTTGTCTCTCGTGTCTCTGGGTGAGCTTCACTTCCTGTCCTGTCATGTGATTGCCTGATTGCTTCCACCTGTGTCCAATCACCTGCACCTCCCTTGTGTATTTAAGCCCCATGTGCCTGTTGTACCTTGTCGCGTCATTGTCTACGTCAGTCGTTGTTGGAGCACGTCTCAGTTTGGTCAGAGAATAAAGAGCAGATTTTTGAGAATCCTGCGTTTTGGGTCCTGCCTCCTTCCGCCTGCACCAGCACCGATCCCCTGACAGTAGTACCATATGTAAGGTCAACATTTTTATGATCTGCAGTATTTATTCCTAGAAACAGAATAATTTAAAGTCAATATTCGCTCATTCATTTACTAAACATGAACAGCCTGTGTGTGTTTGTGCCGCATGTTGCAAACAGACGTTAGCGTGTTAGCGTTGTTGTTTACATATGGCGTCTCTGTGTAAATGGTGTTGCCGTGGCAGTCTGCTAATGAGGCTAATTAAAGACACAAGCTAATTAAAGACACAAAGCACACACACACACACACACACAAATACACGCGTGTGCCGCATGCGTGCACACACACATTTTTCTGTTTTTATTTGACTTAAAGGAGCCAGTGTAGAAGTACTCTTATTATTATACTTTGATGTATTCAAATCCACACAGAACACGTGTGGGTCGTTTAATCATTTATTTGATGAAGTTATACTAAAATATGTACGTATGTTATCAGCCTGAATTCATTTGAACTAAAAGTACTCAGAAGAACTGAGTTTGTATAGTTCTCAGACAGCACAGCGGTGTGTGTGTGTGTGTGTGTGTGTGTGAAGCAGCAAGTACAGGTAAAAAGAGAGCAGTGTGTGACTCCTCAGTAATGAGTGAGACTGAGGGTGTTTTTCTCAGCTCGTCTCTGTGAGCGTTAACGCTAACAGGTGCAAATGAAGCCGAACCCCCCCCCCCCGTCTCCCCCACACACACTGCATCATTTCGGGGTTAAACAGTGCTTCTGCAGATCCATTAGTGTCACATTATCAACTAGACTGAGATGTTATGCTTATTAACAAGGTCATGAGGTGATGATGTGAGTCACTGATACTTCCTGTCTGTTGTCACGGAGATAATATTATCACTAATATGAATTCAGTTTTGAAGAATGTTTGACCCAACTTAATGTTTGTGATGTTTATGGAACACATTTGATGAAAAAACGTCAGCTAAATGACATGTAACAGATGTGTGTGTGTGTGTTTCTTATCTGATCTGCTGAAGCTTTTGTGTTGAACATGAGAACGGCTTGTTAACCTGAGGTGAGAGATTATCTACCACACACACACACACACACACACGCGCAGACACACACACACACACACACACCATATTATGGTAATAGTTGATGATGTATAATAATAATGTAGTAAGATGTAACTCCATCGATCACTTATTCAGGATAAAGACTATTGATCTTTTTTTTTTTTACAATAGCAAACCACACATTATAACCCCCCCATTTCTCCCTCCCCCACTCGCCTGCCGTTTGTCAACGCACACACACACTCTGCGCACTAAGGATGAAGAAAAAGTGTGTTATTATGTCAAGAGGTAATAAATGTTGCCATGTGACACACAGCTTCAGGCCCTGCTCATTAAACACACCCGCACACACACACATGCACCTCTCAGGGTGATAACAGCAGGTTGAGTGTAATGGCCCTTTAATTGGCTCTGATATCACTTTGTCACATCTACTGCCTGATGATTGTGAGTGTGTCCCTGTGTTGTGAGTGTATTGCTGTGTGTGTGAGTCAGTGTGTGTGAGAGGTTAATATAAGGCCATCTATCATGCACAGAGACATTCTTTATATACTGGCTTTATATTCTTTATAACACTGAGGACGCAGACACACACACACACACACACACACACAGAGCCTGGAGGAAGCAGTGGCCGCGGCATCGCCGTGGCGATATGTGGCGGATGAGTGATGACGTTCTCCAGTAAGAATCTGATTGTCTGGTTACGTCTCGATATCAGGTCGTCTGTCGCTATAGCGACCTCCATCCATCATCACAGGGCTTTATATCTGCCTTAACTCAGCTGCCCAGGAGCAAGGCAGCTTGTCCCAGAATGACCTGGGATGCCAAAAGGAGGAAAAGACAAAGTGATGAACGAATGGAGGTGGTAAAAGAAAGGAGGTGCAGAAAGGATGGAGGTGGTAAAAGTAAGGAAATGCTGCAAGGATTGGGGTGGTGAAAGGATGGAGGTGGTGAAAGGATGGAGGTGGTGAAAGGATGGAGGAGGTAAAAGGAAGGAGGTAGAATGTCAAAGGATGGAGGTGGTGAAAGGATTGGGGTGGTGAAAGGATGGAGGAGGTAAAAGGATGTAAGATGTCAAAGGATGGAGGTGGTGAAAAGGAGGTGGTAAAACGAAGGAGGTGGTAAAAGGATGTAGCAGGTTAAAGGAAGTGAAAGGATGGAGGAAGTAAAAGGATGGAGGTGGTGAAAGGATGGAGGAGGTAGAATGTCAAAGGATGGAGGTGGTGAAAGGATTGGGGTGGTGAAAGGATGGAGGAGGTAAAAGGATGTAAGATGTCAAAGGATGTAGGTGGTGAAAAGGAGGTGGTAAAACAAAGGAGGTGGTAAAAGGATGTAGCAGGTTAAAGGAAGTGAAAGGATGGAGGAAGTAAAATGATGGAGGTGGTGAAAGGATGGAGGGGGTAAAAGGAAGGAGATGATACAAGGATTGGGGTGGTGAGAGGATGTAGGATGTCAAAGGATGGAGGTGGTGAAAAGAAAGAGGCGGTTAAAGGAAGGAGGTGGTAAAAGGATGGATAGGGTAAAAGGACGGAGGTGATAAAAGGATGGAGGTGGTAAAAGGATGGAGGAGGTAAAACGAAGGAGGTGGTGAAAGGAAGAAGGTGATGAAAGGATGGAGGAGGTAAAAGGATGGAGTTGGTCAAAGGATGGAGGTGGTGAAAGGATGGAGGTGGTAAAAGGATGGAGGTGGTAAAAGGATGGAGGTGGTGAAAGGATGGAGGTGGTGAAAGGATGGGGGTGGTAAAAGGATGGAGGTGGTGAAAGGATGGAGGTGGTGAAAGGATGGGGGTGGTAAAAGGATGGAGGTGGTCAAAGGATGGAGGACGTAAAAGGACGGAGGTGGTGAAAGGATGGAGGTGGTAAAAGGATGGAGGTGGTAAAAGGATGGAGGTGGTGAAAGGATGGAGGTGGTGAAAGGATGGGGGTGGTAAAAGGATGGAGGTGGTGAAAGGATGGAGGTGGTAAAAGGACGGAGGTGGTGAAAGGATGGAGGTGGTAAAAGGATGGAGGTGGTAAAAGGATGGAGGTGGTGAAAGGATGGAGGTGGTGAAAGGATGGGGGTGGTAAAAGGATGGAGGTGGTAAAAGGACGGAGGTGGTGAAAGGATGGAGGTGGTAAAAGGATGGAGGTGGTAAAAGGATGGAGGTGGTGAAAGGATGGAGGTGGTGAAAGGATGGGGGTGGTAAAAGGATGGAGGTGGTGAAAGGATGGAGGTGGTAAAGGGATGGAGGTGGTAAAAGGATGGAGGTGGTGAAAGGATGGAGGTGGTAAAAGGATGGGGGTGGTAAAAGGATGGGGTTGGTAAAAGGATGGAGGTGGTGAAAGGATGTTTTATCACTTATATCCAAGTAAAAATTATGCTGCTCAACACAAACTCATGTCACTCAACTCGACAATGTTGACCAATCAGAGCAGAGGGGAGGGGCCTGTCCCTTCCACCAACTTACAAGCCCCACTGGGAAGTTTGAGCCATCAGTCTTCAGTGGAAAGTCTTCCATAGATCTTCAGTCAAAGTCCTGCTTATCACAGCTTGACACACGCTGCCCACTGCACCACTAAACACACACACATGCGCACACAGTTAAGAGGTTTGAGTCTACTTTTGTCATCAAAGGGTTCTGTTAGGACCACGAGGGCCCCAGGGGCCTCTATCAGTGCTGACAGCTCTGCATGTTAGTGTTTACTCTCTCCGACACACACACACACACACACACACACACACCTTTTTTATGGCTTTTATTTACTTTTTTCAGCAGTAGAACTAACAGACTGTATTTTAAACTTTAATAGAAAAAGATATTACATAGCTTTATGAATAAGGCTAAGAAAATAATAATAATAATAATAATCCTGATTGGGACACCACAATGAGGCGACCTCTGATTGGTTGATTTGTAAACAAGCTGCTCACCACTAAAGCTGAAGAATTATTTCCAATTTCCCAAATCCCTAGAAACCTGGTGTCATAGAAACCATCCTGTCAGCCAATCAGAAGCTCAGCAGCCGGACGCCTTGACTTGATAGACATTAAACCTAAAACGCATTAAATAATATAGAATCTATATATAAAGTCTTTAAACACGTTTATTGGAATGATACTAATAATACTAATAAAAGAAATGGACTCAAACCAGACAGATGTGCTTTTTACATATTGTGTGTCTGTTAAAACACATTAAATCTGAATCCTGCTGTTATTCTACTGTCTTAACTTTACTTGTATTTGATGCATCATTTACAAATTATTTCTTCCTTCATTCCGCAAAGAACTATATGTTTTTATTAGCATTTTTGTAACGTTCTTGTGTGTAGCCGCTTTCCGTTGCCGTGGTAACTGATGGATGCATATGAGCGACTTTGGACGCAGTGTTAAACACACACACACAGAAAGGAACACACACAAACTCTCTTTGGTGACCTTTGGTGGTGATGAAAGACAAATGTCAGCAGTGAAACTGTTTAATGTGACTTTAACGCTGAAGTTGGGACTAAAAAACAGCAGCGGGAGGTCAAGGGGAGGCGCAGACATGGTTCTCACCATGGAAGGAGGAGGTGAGAGGAAGAGAAGGTGGATTAGAAGGACGTGCCTTTGGTTGTGGATCCGTTCCTCCTCTCTCTCTTCCTCCTCCTCTCTAATCCCTTTGCTCCTCCTCCTCCTCCTCCTCTCGCTTCCTCTCTCCTTTCTCCTCTCTACATAATAACCTTGTTTCAAACTCTAACCTTTATTCTTCACCGGTCTCTTTTTATTTCTTCTTTCTTCAGTATGGAAACTGAATTTCAGTGTGTGTCTGTGTGTCTGTGGGGTATATTATGGTGTGCGTTGCCGCGGTGACGGGTAATGGGAAATTGATTGTGACAAAACGACATTACAGACGGACATTTCCATATGAGTTTATTTACGCCGTGTTTCCGTGGGGACAGTTAGGTGCCTCCATATTTGATTCTGAGTTGCCGCGGCGATGATGTGATGCAGGCCCGGCCAGCGCGGACTCTGGGGGAATCGAACCCACAGCATCTGCTAACAAATGAACAGCCCCGCCGTCCTCTTTTCATTTAACGTGAGCGCCGCTCCGGTTGCCGCATGCTCACTCAAATCAACACTTAATTTTATTCCCATGATGCTTTGCTGCACAGTGGCACTGGCGTTTGGTCGGCGGTTTATTGGCAGATATGAAGCTGCCGCGCCGCAGTAATTATGGGATATAATAACCCTATGTGGTCCATGTAAATACAAACAAATCATATGTTTATATATATATATATAAATATGGACTGAACGGAGGTGCAGTGGCTTATGGGTATTTTATATTTTATATGTGATGGTGAATTTGTTTCCATCCAATAGGACAACATTCATGTTTTTGGATTTTTATACTCAAAGTTAAAATTTAAAAACTCATGGAAGGAAAGGATTTTAACTATTGAAGATCAAATGTCTTTTCATTGACCTGAGTATCATCATATATCAGACCAGTTAAAGACAAGTAAGACCAGTCCCAGACCAGTGAGACCAGTCAGTTCTCATATGTTCCTGGTCCAGAGAAGGTTGAACCTCACTGTGATACCAGACCAGCTTCCTGTGACCACCATGACTCGTCCCGTTGAAGTAAACTTATCGGACGGATAATATGAATAAAATATTGACTGATTAATAATGAATGACACATTTTTTACATCCTCACACAGATTTGTTAGAATAAAAAAAGTCAGAGTCACATGTCGTCACACAGCGGCTGCTCTACTCAGGGGGAAGACAGCAAAGTGAAGTCATTGATTATTTATCAGCGTGATCAACCACCAGATAATGGAGCACTCACAGCTACACGCATACACACTCACTGTGTGTATGTGTGTAGCTTTGTGTGTCGACGCGTGTTACGGTATGTGTGACAACAACAATAGCCTTTTAGCACAACATGCTAACTTAAATGTCTCCTGGTGCGTCCCTTAAAGTCTGTGTTCTGTCACTTCTTGTTTGCTCCACTAGAATGGTTTTCTATCACAGTCACAGAGAGACAGACGGGGAGAGGGAGACAGACGGGGAGAGAGAGACGGACGGGGAGAGGGAGACAGACGGGGAGAGGGAGACAGACGGGGAGAGGGAGACAGACGGGGAGAGGGAGACAGACGGGGAGAGAGAGACAGACGGGGAGAGGGAGACAGACGGGGAGAGAGAGACAGACTGGGAGAGGGAGACAGACGGGGAGAGAGAGACGGACGGGGAGAGGGAGACAGACGGGGAGAGGGAGACAGACGGGGAGAGAGAGACGGACGGGGAGAGAGAGACAGACGGGGAGAGGGAGACAGACGGGGAGAGAGAGACAGACGGGGAGAGAGAGACAGACGGGGAGAGGGAGACAGACGGGGAGAGGGAGACAGACGGGGAGAGGGAGACAGACGGGGAGAGAGAGACAGACGGGGAGAGAGAGACAGACGGGGAGAGGGAGACAGACGGGGAGAGAGAGACAGACGGGGAGAGAGAGACGGACGGGGAGAGGGAGACGGACGGGGAGAGGGAGACAGACGGGGAGAGGGAGACAGACGGGGAGAGAGAGACAGACGGGGAGAGGGAGACGGACGGGGAGAGGGAGACAGACGGGGAGAGAGAGACAGACGGGGAGAGGGAGACGGACGGGGAGAGGGAGACAGACGGGGAGAGAGAGACAGACGGGGAGAGAGAGACAGACGGGGAGAGGGAGACAGACGGGGAGAGGGAGACAGACGGGGAGAGAGAGACAGACGGGGAGAGAGAGACAGACGGGGAGAGGGAGACGGACGGGGAGAGAGAGACAGACGGGGAGAGGGAGACAGACGGGGAGAGAGAGACAGACGGGGAGAGGGAGACGGACGGGGAGAGAGAGACAGACGGGGAGAGGGAGACAGACGGGGAGAGGGAGACAGACGGGGAGAGAGAGACAGACGGGGAGAGGGAGACAGACGGGGAGAGAGAGACGGACGGGGAGAGGGAGACAGACGGGGAGAGGGAGACAGACGGGGAGAGGGAGACAGACGGGGAGAGGGAGACAGACGGGGAGAGAGAGACAGACGGGGAGAGGGAGACTGACGGGGAGAGGGAGACGGACGGGGAGAGAGAGACAGACTGGGAGAGGGAGACAGACGGGGAGAGAGAGACGGACGGGGAGAGAGAGACAGACGGGGAGAGGGAGACAGACGGGGAGAGGGAGACGGACGGGGAGAGAGAGACAGACTGGGAGAGGGAGACAGACGGGGAGAGGCAGACAGACGGGGAGAGAGAGACGGACGGGGAGAGAGAGACAGACGGGGAGAGGGAGACAGACGGGGAGAGAGAGACAGACGGGGAGAGAGAGACAGACGGGGAGAGGGAGACAGACGGGGAGAGGGAGACAGACGGGGAGAGAGAGACAGACGGGGAGAGAGAGACAGACGGGGAGAGGGAGACAGACGGGGAGAGGGAGACAGACGGGGAGAGAGAGACAGACGGGGAGAGAGAGACAGACGGGGAGAGGGAGACAGACGGGGAGAGAGAGACAGACGGGGAGAGAGAGACAGACGGGGAGAGGGAGACGGACGGGGAGAGAGAGACAGACGGGGAGAGGGAGACAGACGGGGAGAGAGAGACGGACGGGGAGAGGGAGACGGACGGGGAGAGGGAGACAGACGGGGAGAGAGAGACAGACGGGGAGAGAGAGACAGACGGGGAGAGGGAGACAGACGGGGAGAGGGAGACAGACGGGGAGAGAGAGACAGACGGGGAGAGAGAGACAGACGGGGAGAGGGAGACGGACGGGGAGAGAGAGACAGACGGGGAGAGGGAGACAGACGGGGAGAGAGAGACAGACGGGGAGAGGGAGACGGACGGGGAGAGAGAGACAGACGGGGAGAGGGAGACAGACGGGGAGAGAGAGACAGATGGGGAGAGGGAGACAGACGGGGAGAGAGAGACAGACGGGGAGAGAGAGACAGATGGGGAGAGGGAGACAGACGGGGAGAGAGAGACAGACGGGGAGAGAGAGACAGAGAAAGACAAAGACAGAGGGAGAAACTTCTTTATAAACCAATACATGACAAATCCTGGCATCATAATTGAAACAGTCCATCAAAACAAAAAGAAACAATCAAAGAGACAGACATTTTTCTTCACTTTTGCATCACATATCAGTGGTTATGTATACCATATCAGGTATGTTGTCCATTCTCACGCCAAAGTCCAGTGTCAATGTTCCCGATACCACTTTGATCCCAGGAAGGGAAGGAAAAACAACCAACATCTAAACAGATCAGAGGAGCCATGAGTCTTCCTCTCTTTGTGGTATCTCCACCTCGTCCTCCGAAAGCCCTCCGTCCACCTGCTCAGACTCTCACACTCTGCCAGATGAAGATCGACCTGAGAAGACCACTGCCGGGGTGTGTGTCTGTCCAGGCCTTCGGGGTGGTGGTTCGGGAGGAGCACAGCACTGAGCCCTGAAGTTGTTGCGCTTCTTTCCTGACCTTCAGAACTATTTTTTTTCATTCTGAAGACCTCCCGATCTGTGAGACCTCCTCTTCTTGCACTGCTCATGTGAGACCTGATCAACTTGGAGACGTCCTGCACCGGTCATCCGTGAAGAGGACGGCACATGAGTGTGGCCGACCATCTCCACCACTGCTGCAGGCCTTTCAATGTGAGAGGAAGTGGGACTTTTAGTTGGCTGGCGGTTGAAGCAGAGGAAGCGTAACCCCCCCCCTGCAGGAGCTCTGCACTGGACTCGAGTGGTTCAGGAGCCGAGTGTCCGTCAGGCTGCAGATTCAACGATATTTCCTTTTATAATTTGAGCTGTCAAACCGTCTGCTGTCCACACCTCCTCCTCTTCTACCTCCTCTACTCGCCAAGTCATTTGTCATGGAGGAAATCGCCGCTCAAATCTTCCACGCTGGTAATATCTCTGTCATTCACCCCCCCTCGTCTTCCCCCTCTCATTTCTGCGCGATGCTATCGGAGGAGAGGAGGTGACAGCCTATCAGAGCACCTTCCCCCCCCGATAACACTCAGCTTATAATGTTACGAAGATGATAAGGAATAATAGTCTTTCCCTCCTCTCCATGTAGCGGTTGGGTAGGGGGGAAACATCCATCACCTCCTATTTATCAGACTTTTACAAGAAGCAAAAAATAATAATAATAACGGAGCAGCCGAAACAATCATCCGATAGTTGCTTGTTATTAGATTTTAACTTCTCAGACACATTTTATCTGCTAAACGTGTCCAGAAATAAATAAAGTGGTGATGGAGGAAACGATTCGGGCTCCATTTTCTGTGATTGGTTCAAAAACTTTCAGAAACTTTCAGAAGCTCAATAACACTTCTTTAAAATGGTTTACAATGAAAAGGTTGCACTGATATTTCAGATCTAAACCATGTTGTTATGATCGAAACAATAAGTTTACTGCAAACGAAACGTAATTATTACTATTATTGTAAACGTTGTATTGATGTGTATTACAGTGTGTTACTGTGTGTGTGTATTACAGTGTGTTACTGTGTGTGTGTGTTACTGTTTGTGTGTGTTACAGTGAGTTACTGTGTGTGTGTGTTACAGTGTGTTACTGTTTGTGTGTGTTACAGTGAGTTACTGTGTGTGTGTGTGTGTGTTACAGTGAGTTACTGTGTGTGTGTGTGTGTGTTACAGTGAGTTACTGTGTGTGTGTGTGTGTGTTACAGTGAGTTACTGTGTGTGTGTGTTACAGTGTGTTACTGTTTGTGTGTGTTACAGTGAGTTACTGTGTGTGTGTGTTACAGTGTGTTACTGTTTGTGTGTGTTACAGTGAGTTACTGTGTGTGTGTGTGTGTTACAGTGAGTTACTGTGTGTGTGTGTGTGTGTTACAGTGAGTTACTGTGTGTGTGTGTGTGTGTTACAGTGAGTTACTGTGTGTGTGTGTTACAGTGTGTTACTGTTTGTGTGTGTTACAGTGAGTTACTGTGTGTGTGTGTGTGTGTGTGTGTTACAGTGAGTTACTGTGTGTGTGTGTTACAGTGTGTTACTGTTAGTGTGTGTTACAGTGAGTTACTGTGTGTGTGTGTTACAGTGTGTTACTGTTAGTGTGTGTTACAGTGTGTTACAGTGTGTTACTGTGTGGTGCTGTGAGTAAAAAATAATGAGAAATATTCATTTAATAAAGACGTTATTGTAACCTCGCCTAAAAACACGTGTGTGAGTCGATGTTCAATCAGAGATGTCAAAGACGCACAGAGTCTTCTCTCATTTTTACCCTTCATTTATATCAACACACACACACACTCAAGAGACGTGTGTGTGTGTGTGCTTGTGTTTTTTTGGATCTGTGTGTGCTGTAAAATTGTTTAACCCTTTTTTCTGAACAGAAAAGGGTCAAAACCATAAATTAACTTTCTTCTCATTAACTCAACCGGGATTAGCAGACAATCAAACACAAACACACACACACACACACACACACACACACAGGTACAAACACATATTGGGGTTAATCGTGTGATTTCTTTCTTTAATTGCTTTGCATTAAATGAAAAGAATTAGATAATGCCTTCCCCCCTCAACACACACACACACAAACACATTGTAATACAAACACACACTCATCAATATGTGTGACCTCAGATGAGTAACACTGGCAAAAGCTCATCAATACCTAATCAATACCTTGTGTCTCAACCTTGTTAGATGTTGAGAGACACGACTCAATTGTTGAGTCCCGATGTGATACCATTAGCATTAGCATAGCAACAGAGCTAAGATGCTATGGAGCTAATGTAACTTTAGCTTGCTTCTCATTGGTCACGTTATCTCTGAACGATAAGAAGAAGTTGTCTTTTCCTTTCCTTTTCTTTCATTTTCTTTCAGTTTCTGAGTCTATTAGATCACATTGTGTGTTACACTGTGTGTGTGTGTGTGTGTGTGTGTGTGTGTGTGTGTGTGTGTTCAGGCTGATATTAGAAAGCAGGATAATAATCACTCACTTGTCAACCTGACAGCAGACATGGATCATATTTAATTCAAAAAATCTTAATTACACCCAAAAGACACACACACACACACACACACACACACACACACACACACACACACACACACACACACACATACACACACAGTGAATCATATATCCCATATCATATGACTTCTATCTGTAAAATACTTATTATCTGTATACTTGTACCTACTACTATTGCACTTCTGATGCTAAACTGCATTTCGTTGCTCTGTACTTGTAAAAGTGTAAAGACAATAAAGTTAAATCTAATCGAATATAAAAATTCACTTATTTATATTAATAACTGGATTTCTCCTTTCTACCTTTCCGTCATCATGTACTCTCTTGTTTCATTCCTTCCTTTCCTTTATCATGTGCTCTCTTGTTTCCTTCATACCTTTCCTTTATCATCTGCTCTCTTGTTTCCTTCCTTCCTTTCCTTTATCATGTGCTCTCTTGTTTCCTTCCTTCCTTTCCTTTATCATGTGCTCTCTTAAATAAAATGTGTGATTGATAGACTGGCTCCATGGTGTCTAGATTCATAATTCATTTGTTGACATGACAACTGATATTTTATTCAACATAGACATTATTAAAAGTTGATAGTGTTTTAGTTTCACTACACTGAACCTTCAATTATTCAACTGTGTGTGTTTCTGTGTGAATGAAGGAAACACTGATGGAGCGTTATCTGGATGTCACTACATCCTGTTTGCTTTAAGCTTACAAACCACACACACACGCACACACACGCACACACATACACACGCACATACACACGCACGCACACCTATAAACAGAGCGGGACCTCGTTAAGCCTTGTTCGCGCTCTCAGACGATCACGGTTGTTTGCAGGTAATTCATTGGTTTTGTCTCCTTGTTTGTTTCGTTTATGTTTGTTCTGCCTCCCCCCCCCCCGACTCGCCCCCCCCGTGCTTACAGCCGCATGTCGTCATCGCCCACTGCTTACTGATAGACAGACTGAGTTTAAAGTTTATCTCTCAGTTTAACTGAAGTTTAAACACAATATAATGTCACTTACTGTAAACGCTGCTCCTTCACAATAAAATATCAGTTAAACGTTGCTCCTTCACAATAAAGTTTCAGAAGTTTTGCTAAAATAGATATCAGAAGATATACTACTTTAGATGGATCAAAACTTTTATGACGTATTATTACTATAAAGACTAAAAACAACTCTCTGTTTTGTTTTCAGCAGCTAGAACCAAAATTATATTACTGAATTTATGAATTATTCAGTTAATGTTGATTCATTGCCTCTAAAAAGAAACACACAGCTCTTATGAGCTCTATTGTTTAGTCAACTGAGTCCTAACAGTCTGATCAGATCACTAGGAAGGAATCAGGTGGGTTAACAATCTGCACGGATACCTGGACACACACACACACACACACACACACACACACACAGTGTAGCCGATGTAAACACCCTGATTGGAAGATTAGACAAGGTGAGACAGGTCACACAGACTCAGCGTGTCAATGCGTATGGATCAATATCAGGTCGATCAATAGGCCGGGTATCGATCAAGGGTAATGGAGAGCATTAGTCCGAGACACCGAGCTGTAAATAAACAGACACGGATACTGAAATTAAAATGATTCTTCTTTTTAAAAAACTCTTTATTCTGGTTGATTCATATTAAGACAAGTTGAAAGATGTTGTTCTGTAAAATACATTTAGTTAATATTATGTTAGAGAAAAAAAGAAAAAGGGCCACAATATCAGTTTCTCCTTGAACCAAAGAAATTAAAGATTGGACTGAGCAGGTAAACAATCGGCTTGTAAACTAACAGGTGATCAGCTTGTAATCAATAGGTAAACAACATTTAGGTCACTTTAGATCAGGGGGGTCAGACGATTCACAGGGAGGGTTTGACTTATGTGCTTCAGATGATGTTGTTACTGTTTACCCGCTCTTACTTTAACATTTTGACAGTGAAACTTCATTTAAACTTCTTAAAACTGTTATTTTTTCTTTATTCTTTATAATACATATATATTTCTCAATATATATATATTATATTTAAGAAAATGTGATCAAAACAACTCACTCAGAATAGTCAAATATAAACTAAACTAAACTAACTAATAAAAGTTGCTCATTGGGAGCCCAACTCTCAAAGCAATATCATGTAAACAAATTAGGGCCCGGGACTCGATTAAAAATATTATTCTAATTAATTAGAGGCTTTGTAATTAATTAATGGAAATTTATCGCATTTTCATTGCATAAATATTTGACCTGAGAACAGTGAGAAGTAATTTTTTTCACATGGATTTTTATTTTTGTTCAACGAATTCTAGCAGACAAGTGTAGAAATAGCATATTTAGAAATATAGTACTTTCAGAAATTCAGGTAGCCTATAGGTAAGTAGACCTTCTGTAAACTATGTTTTTTTAAGTAGACCAATACTTTCAAGTACATTCAGAACATTGGTTATTTTTTCAGACGTGGACGCGCTAAAGTCCCGGCCCTAATTTTAAATTAAACAAACAGTGACACTGTGAATCATCGTGAGTTCTGGTGTCTCTAGTGGAATCAAAGCTGACCTTCCTGATCCACATTTGGGATTTTAATTCTCTCTCCTCAAGGTGCTGTGTGTCAAACGTGTTTATTTCTTCCGGGATTTATTCTCCACTCAGCTGAGGAGGACCCTCAGACTGGTTTAGCTCCATAGGGGAGTCGGTATGGATCCTCTCAATTCACACGCGGGCATCAGCACACATGTCGAAAAAAGTGAAATAAGGATCACAGCATAAAAGTAGTGAAATCCACTAGGGCTTTATTAGAAATGCCAGTATATGACTTTACTTGACCTGCAATTCTATTATAACGGTATGGAACGGTTGTGGATTACAGCCTGAGAATCTATGAGAATTGAGGTTGGATTCAAAAGCATCCACAGGTGTGTGGTGGAACAGTGCAGGGAGATAGCAGGAAGGCTGAAGTGTGGAGGATCCTCAGTTCAAACCTGCTCTCTCAGAAGGAGGGTTTGGTTGCAGTCAGGGCTTCAAACTGTAAACTTTGAAACAGTTTTGAGGTTGAGTAAACAATCCCAAGGTCTAATATGCGAAACGGACACAATGAGGCATGTGCTTGAATAGCACAAGGGAACAACTGAAGGGCTGCAGGCTACAACCTGCTGTCTGAGGTTGTGGGTTCATGCCCCTTCATGCAGACATCGTTTCTGCTTGAAAGAGTTTTGAGGTTTGAGTAGCAGTCTCAAGGTTAAATACGAGAAACAAAGGGGTGCTTAGTGTGTGGTGAAGTAGCACAGTGGAAGAGCTGCTTCCACAAGCCTGCATTGAACCTGAAGGTTGTGGGTTCAAGCCCAGTCTTATGTTTGAGCCTTTGGCTTTACTTCAGGTTTGAGTAGCAATCTCAAGGTTAAATACAACAAACAAAGGGTTGGTTAGTGTGTGGTGAAGTAGCACAGTGGAAGAGCTGCTGACATAAGCCCCTGCACTGCACTTGAAGGTTGTGGGTTCAAGCCCAGATGTGGAAATAGCAGTTAAAAACAGTTTTGAGGTTTAACTCATGTGCTCAAGGTTAAATACAACAAACAAAGAGATGGTTAGTGTGTGGTGAAGTAGCACAGCGGAAGAGGAGCTGCCACAAGCCTCCACTGTGTTTTAAGATTGTGAGTTCAAGCCCAGTCTTGGGTTTGAGCCTTTGGCTTTACTTCAGGTTTGAGTAGCAATCTCAAGGTTAAATACAACAAACAAAGGGTTGGTTAGTGTGTGGTGAAGTAGCACAGTGGAAGAGCTGCTTCCACAAGCCTGCATTGAACCTGAAAGTTGTGGGTTCAAGCCCCGTCTTATGTTTGAGCCTTTGGCTTTACTTCAGGTTTGAGTAGCAATCTCAAGGTTAAATACAACAAACAAAGGGTTGGTTAGTGTGTGGTGAAGTAGCACAGTGGAAGAGCTGCTTCCACAAGCCTGCATTGAACCTGAAAGTTGTGGGTTCAAGCCCCGTCTTATGTTTGAGCCTTTGGCTTTACTTCAGGTTTGATTAGCAATCTCAAGGTTAAATACAACAAACAAAGGGTTGGTTAGTGTGTGGTGAAGTAGCACAGTGGAAGAGCTGCTGACATAAGCCCCTGCACTGCACTTGAAGGTTGTGGGTTCAAGCCCAGATGAGGAAAAAGCATTTAAAAAGATTTTTGAGGTTTAACTCACATGCTCAAGGTTAAATAGGAGAATCAAAGTTGTCAAAATGTGACCAGGACTGGTAGTGTAGGGGTGCAAGCTAGAGCCCAGAAGCCTCTGTGCGCACCGCCAGTGGGTTCAAATCCCGCTCGTGCCAAGTCTTGAGCACACTGCCGCGGAGGTAGTAGTGGGGGCATTGTCCCCACGGTTGTTTCAGAGAAGTGAACCCTAGGGGTTATGCAGAAACACACGGCGCGTTCACTTGAGTTATGATGGCATCGTCAAGAATGATGAAGAATCTTTTGCTATTGAATTTGATGTTAATTGCTTTAGCCTTTTAGCACTTATTAGCCATGCTACGTAGCCACCAGAGGTGGGAACAAGTCACTGTTAGGCAAGTCACAAGCAAGTCTCAAGTCATTGCCCTCGCGTCCCGAGTCAAGTCGAGTCAAAGACGAAGCAAGTCCCAAGTCGAGTCACAAGTCACAGCCAACAAGTCTCAAGTCGAGTCACAAGTCGTACCATTTTAGTTTCGAGTTATGATGGCATTGTCAAGAATGATGAAGAATCTTTTGCTGATTTGATGTTAATTGCTTTAGCCTTTTAGCACTTATTAGCCATGCTACGTAGCCACCATGCCACCTTTTTGACGGGAGAGAAGGCCAGATGAGCAGATGTGTCTCATTCAGTTTACCAATGCAGGAAGGATGAATAGCATGCTTGATCCTCCAAGATGCACCAATCCGTCTCTGGGGCAATATCCCATTATGATTTTTTATAAATGTCAGTTACCCAAAACTAAAAAAGGATTTAGGAAGAGCCACCATGTCCCTTGAGGGTTGAACCCAGATAAGGTTTAAAGTACAGAAATTTGGGGCATTTGGCATTAGTGACAGGGACGTGTAGGTTGCTCCATCTAAGATCATTCCAGTCATGTC